>NC_082665.1:50624166-50927196 GCF_025265405.1 Mesoplodon densirostris
CTGAGGGCAGCACTGCTGCCTTTTTTTCTTGAACATGTGATTTACTTGATAACAAATAGCGTTCATTGATGACAGATTTCCCTGCCTTAAGATGGGAGGTTGTACCGCGTATGCTTTCAAATTCCCATGCAACTCACCAGATTGAATTGAACCTCTTATGTCCAAAAGCAGGTATTTATTGAATATCAACTATGTACGTTTTTCTATGTTGCCCTATAAAACTATCACAAACTTTTTGCCTTAAAATAACACAAATTTGTTATCTTATAGTTCTGGTGGTCAGAAATCCAGGAGTCTCATCTGTTGTGAAGCTCTGTTTCTTTCTGGAGGCTCTAGGGGAGAAATAGAGTGCTGAAATGATGAACTTTGTTTCTTGTTGGAGTCTGAGAAAGTGCAGAAAAGGCAACGTTTAAATAGAATCCTTTAAGATGAATAGGAGGAAGGTATTCCAATCCAAGGGAACAGTGTGGAGAAGTGAAGTGCGTGGCATGTTCAAGGCTGTAAATATAGGGGGCATGTGTGAGTGTGGCAAGAAATTCTAGAGAGGTGGGGGTCTAAGGAACTTGGATTTTATCTTTTTGGCAATGAGAAAAATTTGAAGAGTTCTAAACTAGGATGTGAAGATCTGATTTTCATTTCAGAGAGGTCATTGTAATAACACACGTAGTAGCAATAGGGTTAAGAACTGAGAAAATAACTCATAAAACATTTACTAAGTAAACTTAACAAGTTTTGGTGATGAATTTCATGTGGTTGGTAAAAGAATGGGAAGAGGGAAGGTTGATGCCCAGGTCTCTAGGCTGAATGACTAAGCTGAGGATGGTGCCACTACCCAAAGTAGGGAGTGGAGGAAGAGATGGATGTGGGAAAATGAGTCAGTTCTGTACCTGTTGAGTTTGAGATACTTGTGAGTGATCCAGGAGCTGAGGCCTGAAGCACAGAGAAGAGATTTGGGCTGGAGATAGTAAGGATATGGTAAACAAACTCCTAGAACAGGGAGATCCCCAGAGGGAAGCAAGAGAGCCAAGGTAAACTAGCAACAATAATAGGGTAGACAAAGCATGAGAAATCTATCACACAGACTGAAGAGGAAAGGAGATAAATCATGGCTAACAGAGGAGAAGAAAGTCACAAAAAGAAATAAGCCATCTTTTCAAGTCATTTTTCAATAGTGTCAATTTTAATGGATGGATAAAATTAGCTTGCCCAGATTTGGTAATAGATTTGTAAATTAGGTCATTAGTGACCTTAAATTGGTTGTCTTAAGGGTAAAAAATAGGTTACTTAGGTTGAGAAGTGAAAAGGAAAAAAGTAACATTTGAAGCAATCAGTGAGCAATAATAGTATTAAATCTCCTTTAATAGAACAGGAGTTTGAAGAAGTGATATGTGATGCCTGGTGAATGGAAAAAATATAGAGATAGATGCAGAAATTGAATTTGTTGCTGAAAGATGGATAGAGTGGTGACAAATAAAGGTGACTAGGGAAAACCTTCTAGGTGTAGGCAAGCTCCACAATTGAAGACATAAAAGTGGAACTGGGCCTACTGTATTTGTGTGAGTAGAGTTTCTGTAATAGAAAGCATGGACAATAGTTTGAAATAGAAGAAGTGAGACGGCATTATGTAAACTATGATGGTTAAGGATAGGAATTTATATAAAGTATAACAATTGATCAGATCATGAGGGTTTCTGAGTATGGAATAGCATGATTAAAGGATGTCTGAACATGTAGCTTGAATATCATATCAAAGGACAGGGGTTTCTCACCCTTTTACTTTTCTACTTGCTACTGCCTACCCCTACCACTCCAGAAACCACACCTTGAAGATACTTTCTCAAGACACTGTGGTAAAGTAAGGAGTGTGGTACTGGGTGGGGGAGTCATCCACAGTGGGGGCTGAAGTTGGGGTTGAGAGAACAATGAACTTTGATAGGTGTCTTACATAAGTGATCTCATGTAACTGTTCCAACAGGTCTGAAAGGAAGGCACTTACACTGTGTTGCCATTTACAGGTGAGAAAATTTGGTCTCAAGTAGTTATTAAGCAGAGCATGTGTAAATCAAATTGAGGTTCTGTCTGCCTTCAAAGCCCAAGGAATACTAAAATAAGAGGTATACCTTCAATAGTCTTTCCCTTCAGTGATAAGGGACTTAAGTAAATAAGGTATAATTGAGTTAAGGCTTGTATTTAATTTGAAATTACAGAGTATTTGGAAATATAGAAAACTTATAGGACTGTATATCATGGTTTTTGATGTCCTGTCTCCCTGTGTCGTTTCTACTTATTCTGTAAGTTCCAGTTCCTGAGAAGCTTTTTAGGGCTCCCCAGGTAAGTTAGGAGGCTTCCTAACTGTGATCATCTCCATCACGACACTTATAAGACTGTTATAATTAATGATTCACTTGCTCTTCACTGTGAATGTCTTCAAAACAGGGAATGTGTTTTAAATTTCCATATTTGCGGCCTAGTTTCAGCATCTTTACATAGTAGGTTCTCAGTGGTTATTCAACAAATCAGTGGATGATAAGAGCTAAATGCATCAATGAAAATTAGTAGTAACTTCTGGTTTAACTTAATGAACATTTATCCACTACCAGTGCTTTTCTAGACAGTATCATCTGTGCTATGTTTCCTGTCCTGTAAGTGTTGCCAATCTAATGGTCATCATACATACAAATTATTCTAAATGAAAGACAGACTGATAAATTATCTAATAGGTGTATAAACAAAGAACTATGGAGATGAAAGTGAGGAGGTGATTGTACCAACTGAAATTCAATATTTATAGTTTGACCGGTGGTTTCCAGAATTGATAATTTAATAGAGATGTCTATTACTAACATTTCTTAAAAAGATCACAAAATATTTGAGTCAATATTTTATTAATCTTACTTGAAATCTAGATGATAAATATCTTTAGTTTGTTATTGAGGATTTATAGGCACAAACAAAATATTGATAATCTCCACTATAATTGAATCCACCTCAGCCCCAATTGTTTCCCCTTGTGCAGTTCTTTTTCCTTTAGTCAGTTCTTCACATTGTTGCAGTATTAATTTTCTGGAAACAATTCTCTTACTATCATGTCTTTTGTTAAGCACTCAGGGCCAAGCTTAGAAGTCTTAGCTTCCTACTGAGGCCACAATGATATAACCTACCTTTTTAGCCTCACTTGCTTCTGCTCTTAATACTTCATCTAGTCTGGGAACCACTGTTCTCTGCATATAGCCTGTCCTTTGCTGCCTCTGTGTCTTGCTCCCGTAATTCTCTCTGCCTGGATTGTCTTTGCCCATTTCTTCTTGTCCAGGTTCCACCCATCTTTAGGGTCAAACTGGGAGGAATACCTGTTTCTCTTACATAATTAATCTTCAATTATTTTACTTCCTAATCATTTACATATATGCCTTGCTTAATTGCAAATTCTTTTAGGCAAAAATCTGTATCCGATTCATCTCTGCATTCATTCAGTGCTCAAAACAGTATCTTTTAAGTAGAAAATGTAGATAAATGTTTGACAGATGATGCTGAACATATAATGAATTAATGGAATATCTTTCATTTCATCCATTTTCAAATATTTCAATAATTATAATGTTAGTGAATAAAACATTATGTACTTATAAATCAAATACTCACTTGTGGTATACAATCAACCGATACTTGCATTTCTTCCAAGACAAATGCTATCATAATGTTAGACTTGGATGAAGACCAAGGTTCATACTGAGGAAGGCACTATGCTAAGTGCTGAAGATTCAGAGGCATAGAGTAGCCTTCCTGTAATCTAGGAGTTTCTAGATATATGTGGAGTAAACAAGGCATGTGCTTCAAAAGTTACCTAACAATAACCAGGAACAGAGGTTAAGCCACAACTGAACAGTGTACTCAATGACTGTTTCCAGAAGTGAGTGTTTTGGGGAATTATCATGAGGTAGTTATAGTTTAGGACACAATTTCACGTTAGCAGGTCTAATTTTGAGCCTTGACACTGCCTAGCTATGTGACATCGGGCAAACTGCTTAATTTCTCTGTGACTGAATTTTCTGATCTGTGAATTAAGATAATTAGAATACTATGTACTTCATAGGGTGGTTGTGAAAATTAAATAAGATTATATGTATATATTTAAGGTTATCTATCTATCTATCTAATCTACCTATAGAGCACAGTGTTGGGTACTTAGTAAAATGTTACAATATAAACATTTTATCATTATTTGTGTATAAAGAAGATTGGGGAGGCTTCCTGGAGAAGACAGAATTTAGAACTGAATTTGAAAGATAAGGGAAAATTTTGTGGCAGGCGAAAGGCATGGAGAGGAGGTTTCAAGGCACTGAATTAGAAAACAGGAAATTCAACCTTTAGTGGTCTTCTTTCTTTCTGATGCATCTCCAAAAAGTAAAGTGCTTTTAATTCAGGAAGGTTAAGGGAATGTAAGTGAGTGCCTGAAATTATTCTTCCAATATGACTGGTAATGCACTTAAAAATGGCTTTAGTTTGTACCATGGGACTCTTAACAAGAGCAATAACCATCAGAAAATGGATATCAATAGAATTAAAAGGTCTTTTTTTTTTTTTAGAAGATATGCATAGTGTACCTGAGCATTCAGATCTTGTAGATCATCCTGATCTGAAATAAAGTGCTGAGGTTGAGCACAATGTCACACTCCAGGTGACCTAGCTCACCTGTCCCTTCTGTCTCTTCATTCAGAGATTTTAGTGATTCCAAGTCTTATTCCTGGAAAGGAGCCCCTGGGGAAACATGCACTTGCCCTTATTCCCTGGATGCCTCTGGGCAAATGAAGACCTCCTCCTACTTTGAGATGTGGTTCTGACAATGGGGTGGGGACATCCTATTGCCACATTTCTTAGGAGACAAAGAAAAGGTAGTGTCCTGGAGGAGGAAGTTTTCTCCTCTATCCTCTTGAGTTCTTGTGGCTGGACTAATAATAAAATTGACAGAAGACAGATTAATAGGAGAGAAAGAAATTTTAATTCTTGCGCATGGAGGTCTCATAGAAATGGGACCTAAAAAGTGGCTAAAGCAGGCAGCTTTTATACTTTTTAGACAACAAAACAGTACATTTGTGAGGAACTGACAAGACAAAGAAACTTAGGTTTTGGGTACTCAGTGAAGAATCTAAACAGAGTTTGTCCTTGGGGTAGTGAATTAACAAGTAACCGGGTTTGTTTATATAGGCTTTTCCTGTCTCTGGCGATAAGGGTGTCTTTCTACTTCCTGATGCAGGGAGAGCACCTTTCACGTGGGAGATTTATTTTCTGCTTTCAGGGAGACAGAAAAGAGGGTCAGAGTGTTCCTCTTGCATTGGCCATTACTTCAGTAACTTTAATTCAAAATAATCAGTATGCCATTGTGGCATACATGAGCCCTTCATGAGCTCCAACCATAGCTTCCATTCTTTGGATGCAAAGTGAAGTTTCTGCCAAATGTCTAGGGCTATAGGGTCAGTGATGAATTATGCTGCAGGATAACAAAGCATAGGCTTTGGACCAGTCATGAGTGATTCAAATCATGTCATGCCTCATCACCCAAATGACAATGATTGAAGTGGAAGGTACAGCCTGGGTTTAAGAACACCATCTGTACATCAGACTGCCTGGATTCAAATCTCTATATAGGATGATCGACCCTCCAGAAATATAGGAGAGAGATTTCCTGAAATATAGGACATTCAGTGCTAGACCCAGAACAGTATTGAATAAACTAGCATAGCTGATAACCCTAACACACTGGCTATGTGACCTTGGGCCACAAACTTTTATGCCTCAGTTTCCCCTCTATAAAATGTGAATTATCATACTACCCACTTATTAGGTTTGTTGCATAATATTTTTTAACAGAACCCAGAACATTGTAAAGCACTAATAGTTACTGGCTAGATGTATGTGTTAGTTTTCTACGGCTGCTGTAACAAATTACCACACACTTGGTGGCTTAAAACAATAGAAGTATATTCACTTACGATTCTGGAGGCCAGAAGTTTGAAACCAGTTTTATTAGGCTGAATTCAAGGTGTTGGCAGGTATGCACTTCTTCTGGAGACTCTAAGGGAGAATATGTTCCTTGCCTCTTCCAGCTTCTTTTGGCTGCTTGCATTCCTTGGCTTGTAGTCTCATCATTCCTATCTCTACCTCCACCTTTGTATTACCTTCTCCTCTTCTTGATGTGGTATAATCTCTCTCTGCCTCTCTCTTACAAGGACACTTGTGATTACATTTAGGGTGCCCCTGGATAATCCAAGATAATTTTACCATCTCAAGATTCTTAAATTAATCACTTATGCAGTGAAGTTTTTTCCAGATAAAGTAAGATTTACAGGTTCTCAGGACTAGGACCTGATCATTTTATATACCAATATTCAACCTACAACAGTGAATTATTAACCTTCTTTATCTTTCTGACTTTTGTCTTTTTTTCATTTGTCAAATAAGCCTCACAGTCTTGTTACAGTAATCAAAGGAAATAAAAGCTGGGCACATAGTAGGTGCCTACTGTAGACTGAACTTTTTTTCCATATTCCTTTCTCTTTCTCCATTACTGGAATACACATGCTCACATACTTCATGTTGAAAGGGAGTAGAACTAGGATGTATATGCATTAGCTACTTCAAGTTTCTCTATAATATTGGTTGTTTATACTGCTTGCTGAAACTGTAGTGATAGGTGCAGTGGTTTCCAAAACAAAATATGTAAGACCCTATGGCCACTTAACCTGGTGCTAAGGAATTATTTCTCACTCCACTTCGTACACTTGCATTTTTCTTTGTTGGAAATTTGGCTTTAATTTTTTTGAAAGTCTCTGAGAGAAGGAGGGAAGCCAAATTATTTACTGCATTTCCAATGACTCTGAGCTCAAAAGGGGTTACAAACGAGTGGCAAGCAGAGTACAGACATAGTTGTGAAATTCCACAAAGTATACAGTGTCTACTGGCTGATTTAATTTTCCAAGAGCGCTCATTGCTTTTTTGGAAGACTACAAGTGAAATTTTCTGTTGCCTCCCTAGCATCCTGTATCTCTCCATCTTCACCAACAGTGGTGTGTTAGTTTCCCAGGGCTGCTGTAAGGAAGTACCACAAACTGAATGGCTTAAAATAACAGGACTTTATCATCTCACAGTTCTGGAGACTAGAAGTCTGAAATTAAAGTGTCATCAGGTGCATGTTTCCTTTGAAACCTGTCAGGGAGAATCCTTTCTCGCCTCTTCTAGTTCCTGGGGTTTGCCGGCAATCCTTGGTATCCTTCTCTTATAGATGCATCACTACAATCTCCGCCTCTGTCCTCACATGGTCATCTTCTCTGCATGTCTATGTCCAAATTTCATCTTGTAAAGACATGAGTCATATTTAGGGTTCACTCTAATAACCTCAGCTTAAATACATCTACAAAGAGCCTATTTTCATTTAAGATCATGTACAAGTACTGGTGGTTAGAATTTCAACATATCTTTTTTGGGAGAAACAATTCAATGCATAACAAATAGCTTAATTTTCTTTTGAGAAACCATCAGACTCTTTAATTCTCAGGCATACATTTTTAATAGGATTGAATTGACCAACTCTCAATTCCAAGGAAGGACTATGAGAGGTTTAGTCAGAGAATCCTGCCCCATCTCCCTGGCCCCTCTGCTTGGTTCTAGGTGTGTATGTATTTCAGTCAAAACTGTTGAGACACTAGGAGGCATTTGCTAGAGTTCTTGGAAAAAAGCAGGTTTCTTTCTTTCTTTCTTTCTTTCTTTTTCTTCCTTTCTTTCTCTCTCTCTCTCTCTCTCTCTCTCTCTCTCTCTCTCTCTTTGTTTCTTTCTTTCTTTTTCTTTTCTTTCCTTCCTTCTATTTACTTGAAGAGCAAATACAGTATAAGGATTTGAAATCTGGGTTGACTAAAGCCATCTCACTAATACCAGGGGCATCAGAAAATGGATAAAACCAACATACAGCCTAGAAAGGATACTAACAGTTATAGAGAGCTATACCAACATACAGCCTAGAAAGGATACCAACAGTTATAGAGAGATGATATTGTGCCCCAGCCAGTCAGTATTCGAAACCATCCCCATTACTAGACTTTTCTATTTTCTGAGACAAAAGAAAATATATATTTTCATCTAAGCTAGTGTGTTTGAGTTTCTATTCCTGCAACATGAGTCTTCTAATTCAATTATGCTGGCATTGGAGATGTAATCCTCACATTTATGGCAGCCATCTGAGAAATAAAAACAGCCAAAATTTATTTATTTATTTATTTTTTTTTTTTTTTTTGCTGTACGCGGGCCTCTCACTGCTGTGGCCTCTCCCGTTGCGGAGCACAGGCTCCGGACACACAGGCTCCGCGGCCATGGCTCGCGGGCCCAGCCGCTCCGCGGCATGTGGGATCTTCCGGGATCGGGGCACGAACCCGTGTCCCCTGCATCGGCAGGCGGACTCTCAACCACTGCGCCACCAGGGAAGCCCAGCCAAAATTTATTGAATGATCGCTATATGACCAGCTTGGCACCTTGTATACATTAGGTCATTTAATAGCTATGACAATCCCAGGGACTGTTATTATCTCTATTTTATAAATGAAGATGCTGAGGCACAAAGAAATTAATTTCCTTATTTGAGTTCACACAGTGATTAAGTGGCAGAATAGGAATTCAAACTCTACAGCTTGGCTCCAAGGCCCATTTTCTTAGCCACTATGCAGTACTGTCTCCTTCTTTGCTATCAGGGCCTATGCAAAAGGCAGCTTTGGGAAAATCCAAATATTTTATATACATACCACAGAGGAGTTATTAACATGATTCATGATCCCAAGCATCGCCCCCCCCCCCACACCTCCCTCTTTGTATGAGTTTGCTATTGCTGTGTAGCATATTAACACAAAGTTCGCAACTTAAAACAACATACACTTAGGACCTTCTGTGAAGCAGGAGTCCCAGCTGGGTACCCTGCTCAGGGTTTCACAAAGTTAAAGTCAAGGTGTCAACTGGGCTTGAGATTTTCTTCTAAATTCATGTGACTGCTGTCAGAATTCAGTTCCTTGTAATTATAGGACTGAGGATCTCAGCTTAGAGGCCACCCACTGTTCCTTGCCATGTGGCTCTCTCCACAAGATGCCAACCTACTTCTTCAAGTCCAGCAGGATTGACTATCCTGTCACATTTGCCATATACACAACTTAAGAAGGAAACTTGCCCATCATATTCACAGGTCTCACTCACACTCATGTAGAAAGAATTACACAGGGCATGTACACTTTGGGGTGGAAATCTTAGGAGGCATCTTAGAATTCAGGCTTCTACAAACTCCCTGCATCCATAAAGGGAATGGGTTTTTATGGGGAAGGATGCCATGGGAGACACCACGTGTGCTTCCTGCCTCAGACTTGCCAACAGGCTCCCAAAGAGAACAGAATACAAATCTGGTATTCCTCATTGAGATATTGTGGGAAAACATGGTCACCTATCTAGGGCATTATGAGATTAAAAGACCTGAGAAATTATGGAGAGTTTTTTAAATGAAAGAGCACTTTAAGAACACCCCATCCAAAACAGTATTACCTCCATGGTTATGATTAAATTGGGCAGGAGCCACCTTGCAAAATGGTCATTACAGTTAGTTGCAGCTCATTAACAGTGCTTTGTGAGTAACTCTACTAGTGTTTCAGAACCTCCATTGCTCGTGGGGTCAGTCCCACTAAATCTGGTCTGCTGTAATAAGAAATCTTGGTAAAAATCTATTTGGACTACAAGTACTTAGAATCAACCAAAATTTATTAGCCTGAATTCAAAGAGGATTCTTAATTCTGAATCTGCTTTAAAATGAGTATTAGTTAAAATAAGTTTGTTTTTCATTAAAAGAGCATTTCCGTGAAAGACTAACCTTAAATTACCTTTTTTATTTAACTAGAGTCTGCCTAGGAGAATCGGAGGTAAATAAACACATTGTGTTATTGAGGAATTTTTATCTTTTGTTTATATTAAGTAGGCACAGCAAGACTATCATTATTGCAAAGAAAATTGCACTATTCTATTGCTAAATTTCAAGAGTTGGAACAGAAACTAATGTAAGCTTTTAAGCCATGGTATTCAAACATATATTTCCAAGGAAAATTGATTGGTCATTTATAGCTTTTTCAGTCATTAACTATGCTCATCTTTTTTCTGTTTTGATTTTATTTTATACTGTTCTGTGTAGAAAAAAGCCTCTAAGAGTTGTGTGAGGCTGATCTTATAAAGAAGCCTTAAAATTACTATTGATTATTTTCAGTGAACTTAATCCATTTAAATATAATTTCAAATATGCAGTTATCTTATATACATATTTTGTGAACATTCTTTCTTGATGCTGATTACACTGCTGTAGATTTAAAGGCTCTGTGCCTAACTGCCTTATTCTACTGCTTCCAAGGCTCTGGCTTTCTCATCCATTTTAGCTGACTGCAATAGCTTGCACTGAGGACCCTGTGGTCTGTAGCTTCTCTGAGCCTCCCTGGATCCTGATAGAAACCAGTCATCAGCTTACTAATGATCCTTACTCTAGGAATCATTTGGAGAAGAAGGATTGTGATGGTGGAAATAGTCTTGATTTTTTTTTCCCCCTCATTCCCACTTATCAACACACTTGAAGACAAGTCTCTAAAGCCCAAGACTTTTTGTGCAGATGCCCAGAATTCTTTTCACTTATTGCTGGCCTGTTTTTGCCCCAGGCCATCCCTATCAATATTCTTGCCTCTGCAGTTCAAACTTTAAACCTGTTTCTAGCTTTTTTAATTCAATGATTGCTTTTTTTTTTTTTTTTTTTTTTGCGGTATGCGGGCCTCTCACTGTTGTGGCCTCCCCCGTTGCGGAGCACAGGCTCCGGACGCGCACGCTCCGGACGCGCAGGCTCAGCGGCCATGGCTCACGGGCCCAGCCGCTCCGCGGCATATGGGATCCTCCCAGACCGGGGCACGAACCCGTATCCCCTGCATCGGCAGGCGGACTCTCAACCACTTGCGCCACCAGGGAGGCCCTCAATGATTGCTTTTGATCAACTCTTTTTAAAGACTGACTTGCTGCACTCCTCAGCGTCATAACAAACTGGCTGCCTCAAGAAGGAACCCATGCTCTAATTTGGTTCCATGGAACCAACTCGCTGCAACAGGCAGGGACAGCCACATCCCTGAAAGAAGGGAGAACTGAGGCCAGAAAACATGAGAGATGGTTTGGGAGACAGTACTAGTTGGCACAATTCAAATGTCTACCCACCTCGTCCCTGATGAAATACAACACATATTCTTCTAGACTAAAGTAATTCTTTGGGGGTGCTTAGTAAAAAGAGCTCTAACACTAGAAGGGAGGAAATTTCTTTTTCTGTTCTCAGTGATAGCTGCACTAATTAATGACTACAGCAATTTTTTCATGAGATACTATCTATAGAAGGTTTTGATTCTTATAGTCATGGTCTAAGTACTTGCTAAATGTGGAGCTGTAGCTATATTCCTCCACTAGCTCAGGTCTAGGCTCATCCCAGTCATTTCATGACTTAGATTGGAAACAGTCTCAGAAATTGAGAATTGCATGTGAAAGGTTTATTGGGGGCTGCTCTCAGGAGATATATCTGCAAAATTGGGCAAAGGGAAAATCTGTGCCATACTGAAGTAACTAATGAGGCATCAATCAATCTATGGCAAACTCTGGAGCTGGGATGGCCCTCAGTGTTATCCCAGATTGAGGCAAAGAACAAGTACATTTTTTCTCCAGTTAATATAGTAATTTACTTCTTTGGATAGAGCACTTCAGTATCCACTACAGTACATTGTTACATAAAGAAACAGTGCACAGATAACTGTAATAGCAACATTTGACCTATAATCAAGCAACTCAACACGCTAAAAATCATTTACATTAACTATCATTGAGTGCATCTGCCACTAGGATTTATGGCCAATGTGTTGGAAGAAGACGGAATTCACCTCAAATAGTTCAAATGATGGTATTTCTATTAAAGTAGCAGTTCAAAGACATGGACAGGTCAGGGGATATATAGAGATGATGAGGTACCCAGAGATAGTAACAGTAGGATGCAATTAACTCCCTTGGTGTAGAAAGGACAAGACATATAAAGGGAGATACAGAAGCCCAGTGAGAGTTGGAGTCATGGAGGAAAGTCTATACCAGAAGGAGCTATAGTCTTGGAGATGAAAAGCTACTGATAAAGAGGAGATAGATGCCAAAACCCTTGATTACATACTGACTTCCCACTGGCCAACCCAACTGGAAGGCAACTAACAAGTGAGTCTGGGAGATGCAATGCACAAGGGTTAGTCTCCTGGGGCAAAGAGTAGGATTAGAATGATAAGAGCAAAGAATGGATAAGACTTGCAAATACAGAATAATCATCACAGTCGCCAAATAAAATGTAGATCACTCTCCTATCCATTTTCTCTAACATATTTAACAAATAATCCCTAAGTAAAACACTTAATAAAGAGACACCACCAACTGAGATCCCTAGGTCTCAAGAGAGGAAAACTTCATCTACTCATTTTATCTTATTTTTTCTCTTTAGAATAAGCCCTCAGTAATGAAATTTTGAAAGAAAAAAGTATCTCTAATTGCTAATTCTATGTTGTAACTGCCAGTCCATTTTATTTGTTGGGCAGGTGCCATGCAAACAGTGCTGCTTTTGAGAACATGGCAATTACAGATACTAGAGAAGCCCCCAGGAGAATAACTAAAAGAAATAATTATTACTGAATGTTCAGTGTGGTATGTGTGGCTTTTACAGTACAACACCCATTAAGTGAGAGTCACATGATTAAACCTTATACATATTTTTTCCAAATTTACCCCCTAAGGGTCAAATTACCAGCACAGTTTTGAATAACATTATTGTAGCTATTAGTCTTTGTGTGCATAATTCCCCATCCATGATGTTTACAATTTTCTCCTTAGTGTTTCTGTGAAAAGTGGCACAATTACAATATTTTCACTATATTATGGCTTACACAGATAATTAAACAAATAAATACGTTCTGACATAATTTATTTTAAACATTCCCAGTCTTTATAAAACTCCCTCATTTTGCAATAATAAAGACATACTCTATACCTGCAATTTTTATTTTCTTTTACAAAGGCATCACCTGGAAGATTAATAGAACTCATCAATTTAAGGTATACCTTTAATAATTCTCTCTCTTTAATGAGACAGTAAACTAGCACAAAATAATAACAATCTCACAGCTTTTACATGGGAATGGTAAGAACAGAATATTTTCATTTTAGAGAGATCGGAGAGATTAAAAATATATTTCTCAGAGTGTATTGATTTTATTAATTAAGGCTGTAATTGAGTTAATTTTAAGTGTTTACTACATTTATGAAAATGAATTAAACTCTCAAAATTTGGGGCTTTTAACATATCCCATTTTTTGTAGGTGTTAAATCTAGTAAAAACTAGTACTTAGCTATTATAAGCAAACTTCCAAAATATCTAGATTTTACTTTCAGATAATAGAATATTAGAGTAATTTGGAAAGATAAGTTTATTTTGCCAATAAATACACCAAGCCTTAGAAATATTAAATGGCTTTCTAGGGTCTCACATCTGGTTCCTTCCAGAGGCAGAACTGTAATAGGCAATCTCCTAAAATACCATGCCTGTGTCTTTTCTCCTATTCAGGATGCCTCTTCCAGGGGACTTTATACTTTCTCTTTCAGTAAACATTTTTGAGCCTCTACTGTGTGCCAAGTACTACTTGGGGTGATGGGGACAGGAAAGTGAGTAAGACATGTTCCCAGTTCTTTTAGAGCCTCACAATTTAGTGAAATAATCAATTGTGTAGATGAAAAATTATCCTTTATTATGAATTATGGAGCACAGAGGAGGGAGTGCTAGCTATCTCTTAACTCTCCCTGGCTTTGGGGTTTGATTTCCTGTCTTCAATTAATACAGTTACTGAGATCTTCAAACACAGCAAGTTCCTGCTCTTACCAGGCATGGTGGTGGTTTCTTACACTGTTTATTTTTTTAATTGAAGTATAGTTGATTTACAATGTTGTATTAATTTCAGGTGTATAGCACAGTGATTAGGATTATATGTATAATATATATGTATATATTCTATTCTTTTTAAGATTCTTTTCCCTTATAGGTTATTACAAAATATTGAGTATAGTTCCCTGTGCTGTACAGTAGGTCCTTGTTGATTATCTATTTTATAGATGTGCATATATGTTAATCCCAATCTCCTAATTTACCCCTCTCCCCCTTTCCCCTTTGGTAACCGTAAGTTTGTTTGCTAAATCTGTGGGTCTATTTCTGTTTTGTACGTAAGTTCATTGATATCATTTTTAAAAATATTCCACATATAAGGAATACCATATGGTATTTGTCTTTCTCTGTGTGACTTACTTCACTTAATATGACAATCTCTATTTCCATCCATGTTGCTGCAAATGGCATTATTTCATTCCTTTTAATGGCTGAGTAATACTCCATTGTGTATATATACCACATCTTCCTTATCCATTTATCTGTTGATGGACATTTAGGTTGCTTTCATGTCTTGGCTATTGTAAATAGTGCTGCTGTGAACGTTGGGGTGCAACTATTTCTCTTGGCTTTCTGTGTTTTCCTGCCACTCCCACCAGTCCTGCTTTTTTCCCCGTTGTCTCGCGCATCAGTTGCTGTTTATGTGCTACTATTTCTGATATTGGAAATTTGAAACCAACTGCAGCACCAGAAGTGGAAGCTGCTCTCTCTTTTTTTTTTTTTTTTTTTTTTGTGGTACGCGGGCCTCTCACTGTTGTGGCCTCTCCCATTGCGGAGCACAGGCTCCGGATGCGCAGGCTCAGCGGCCATAGCTCACGGGCCTAGCCACTCCGGGGCATGTGGGATCTTCCGGGACCGGGGCACGAACCCGTGTCCCCTGCATCGGCAGGCGGACTCTCAACCACTGCACCACCGAGGAAGCCCGAAGCTGCTCTCTTAAAGAAGAGAGAGTACTCTACTCACAACAGTTACTGCTTCTTCATTATGCTTCTTGAAGGACTGCCTTGTCCTTTGAGTTTTACCTTTTCCTTCAACCTTTGACCGCACCCATCCCCAAACTGGAGAATGGACTTTCAATGACACCATCCAAATGCTACACCCTAACTGACTCACTGAATGTGACTGATGACACTGATAAGCATGACATACTCTCATGCATGTACCAAGGATTATGTACCCCAAACACACAAGGCATAACCTCCCTTTTTTTCCACTCCCATAGGAAATCCCGTAGGAAAAAAGGAACGAGCATGTTATAAAAAAATAAATACCTCATAACTATTTACATAAGGTTATGGAGTCACCTGTGAGCAAAACCACTAAATAATGGTGTGTTTCTCCCATTGAAATGGCCTCTGTAACCTTGGCCAGAAATAGCATTTGAGACTAGAGGAGAATTAATGTTCAGTAATTTTTGAATCCTTATTTAAATGTGACTTTCAAATATCTTTCCCAGGAGGAGCACTTAAAAAGATCCATCAAAAGCAGTCATGCTAATAATCTGCCCTGGGACCTGGGCAGTAGGTTAAGAGACTCACGTCTCATTAGTTAGGTGAAGGATTCACCAAATGTTAGGAGTGCACCTGAGCCCAGTATTCATTTTCAGGAGAGCTATCTATCCAGGAGTGAAATGATATTGGAATTATCAAGCATCTAACCGAAGGGAGAAGAAGGGAATGGAACATTAAAAAAAAAAATCCAGAAGTCATAAATTTGAAGACAGTGAAATTGTTTTCTGTTTAAATGGTTTAAAAGGATATTTACAATGGAATCATTTTGGCATTCGCTAGAAAACAAAGAGTGTCTTTGTGTGTATGTGTCTCGGAAATGGAAATCCAAATGGGTACTAGGGATCAATTTCTGAGGGAACACTTAGTCCTAGCCGCAGCTCTGAATTTCTAAGTCCCATGCTACCACTTCACCTTTTGTCTGTAGCATCCATGAGCCACCAATAAAATCTTCCATAATCACCTTGCCTGGGTGGTCCTCCAAGCACTCCAGGGAGGTGCTTGGTGGGTATTTAAGCCTCTAGCATCTGTTGATTCATTCAGTCCCTTGAGGTGTGGGTTTGAAGAGGCAGAGTGGGAGGTGTAGGAAGGAGAGCAGCTGAAAACAGGAGTCCTGTTCTCTGGCCCTGAGGAAGTCAGGCCATATCTTTTCAGGATCAAAATTATTTGCCAGAGACGTAATCATCTGTAGAAGTGAGCTGGAAAAGAATGATTTACCCACCAAACCAAACCTAGGAACTTTTTTTGTTTGTTTTTGGCTATCTCTTTACTGACAGATGTATGGAAGAATAAATTTTGACTTTGCAGAAACTACCATTCATTGACTTTGAAAAATACATAGGATAGAATTAAGGGCTAAGTTCAACAACATTATTTTGAAATGTATTTGTAAATAAGTTACCTGTAAAACTTTGGTCATTAAGTAAGTTGTGTAGCAAAGGCTTAATGAAATAAGAAATAAAACGACCTAAATTGCATCGCTTCTCCACCCTAAGAGTTGGGCTGCTTTGTTCAGAGTCTCCACTGTCTTTTCCCAGATCCCGCAGTTACTGTATCGTCTCTAGTTATGTTAGACTCTTGAAATACACAAAGGGCCTTTATTTTAGCAGGAAGGAGTAAAGGAATCCATTAAGGTCAATTGGGGTTTTTGTTTTTTTTTTCCGCTGTCAACAGTTTATTCAATATACAAACACCATTTTGTACACTGCAATTAAATAGTCAATTGGGTATTTTTAATGTTCCTCATGTTCTGTGGAGACATCAGATCAGTGTGAAACTAGGAGAGAAGAGTAACACAAGTGACACCCGTAACCACAACAAATAACCTCAATTATCTAACAGGGCAGTGTGGCTGTGATGATGAAGGTGTGTCTGAGTAAGAAATCAAAGGGTCTACAGAAGTGGTTTCCTATGTCAATTTAAACTGGCTGGGTTCATGCAAAATCAATACACAGATCTTTTAAAGAATCACCCTTTGTGGTGGTCTGTGATCTTAATTAACAATCACAGGCCTCCTTCTATTCTTCATATGTCTAAAATAGAATTGCACAAACGTTAAGAATGGTAAAGTCATTAAGACTGCTTGGGAACACTTCATTTCTTTTCTAGTCCTACAACCAGTTTTTTTGCCTATTAACATTTCTAGACTAAGGCAGAAATGGAGTTGAATATACAAGGAGTTCATAACCGTGCTTGTAGAAGATAAGAAATCTTACCCTTTACCTTGCAAAACACTGAAAATCTCTTATGTTTCCAGCCAGATCTAGAGACTGGGAATCCAAGATAAGCAATTCTTATGTCCATAAAATAAGTCTCTACATAAAAGACCATAACATTGAATTTTCCCTGTGCCCTTTGTTTCTGGTAAACAATGAAGTTGAAAGGAATCCCCACACCCTTATTTATTCTGAAAAACCATTTACTGCTAAGAACCAGCCAACCCCATATGATTCAGATAAACTTAGATAATGCTGTGGGCTGTCTCCTTTGCCTTTGACAAGGCCAGACTTAAGACCCTCCAAATTCCCTTTCCTTGCTTCAAACAATTAGCTGAACTGCTTGTTTCTCCTCTAATTAATCAGAAGGAACAAAGTTCTTGTTAACCAAATTTGGGGTAAGATTGTCTCCTTTTCCCAAACGTCTGAACTTTGGCCTACCCTGTGCCTGATCCAGCACAGAAGCCTTCTTAAGGGCCCCTGCAGAAAAAAATAGAAAAAATAGACTGGCCTCAGTGTGAAACTTTCTCTGATCTTCTGTCTGATCCCACTGTGTGTCATCCCACTTCCCCACATCTTGCCCTCGAGCCTTGTTGACTTCTGTCTATAATAGAAAAATCTCTTCTGCCTAACTCTTGCGACTCTTGGGACAGATGTTATGGCCACAGCTTCGCCCTGCTGCCATAGTCCCCCTCTTCCTATTCCAATAGTCCCTCCCCCTTACAATTATTCTTTTGAATAAAGTCTTTCCTTACTAAATCCAGAAATGTTTTTTATTTGATAAAAGCATACAAGTTTGTTCCAAAAATAATTTTTGTATATTTTTTCTATGGTTTGTAAGAGGGATCATGTTTCTCTATGTTCCACGTACAATTTAAATACCGATTTTATATATCAACTAACTCTATGTCGGTGTTGAGAGAACAGAGGATTGAGTGGGTCTCTCCAGAGTTTATCTGTTTCCTGTATTGGGAACTGCTTATGAAGTAAACTGGGCAGAGAGGATCAGGTGTCAAATACCTCTTTCAAAGACTCTTCAGAGCTTTGGAAAACCAGACAAAAGCCTAGCTAGAAGTGGACGGACTGCTTGAGACATTTCTAAATCTTTTGAACATTCAGAATTTACCCAGGATTTGGAGAGGATCCATGATTATATTGCTGGATATGGGATACTATCTACTCCTAATGAAAGAGGCCAAAAAAACATTACTTATTTGGGTCATTAAGAACCAGGGATTTGGATGAGGGAAACTGACACAAAAGTGCTTCCTGAAACAGATGCCAAGTTCTGGCAAATTTTATAGGAGTGAGGTTTCATTTGCAACTGTTTTCATTAAACAGCAAGAGCCTTTGAGTCATGGTAGCGGGTAATTCTGAGATAAATGACTTAAGAGAGCATGATATGTAAATGTAAAATGGGTTGGCTCATTGATTCAGTCATTGTATAAACCAAGTTCCCTTTATGTTGTTTAGTACAATGACTGACTCGAAAAACCAGCACTCCCACCAAGCTGCAGTCCTTGAGTTTTTAGTTAACATGTTAAATCTTCCTACTCGGCTGTTTTTACTACTGGCTTCCCTACTGAGTCCCCAGAGAAACGTTGGTTGAATATCCAGCTATGCCTGGGGCAAGACGTTGATTACCGAACAGTCAGAAGCAAAATAAACTGTCTGCAGATATATCAGAGAACAAAAATATTGGCTTTGGAACAATGGAGAAAAATTGTAATTAGGCTTTTTCTTCCCCATTTGCAAGCTAGGCTGTACCCTACATTATTTATTGTGTATCATTGTCGATTGGTCTTTTGGCCTATCACAATGCTTTCTACATTTGATAGAATGGCGATAAAAGGGCAAACTTATTTATTTTGTCTCTTAATTGAATGTCAATCACTTTCCATTCAAAACAAATGGCTTTCTTTGTCATTGAGAACTTCACCGATCTTTTCCTATTCTGCTCTAATATTTTAGTACATACATTTCCTTTAATTTTACTATTTATAGAGTCGTTATAAATCAAACCAACTGCAGCGTAACAGGAAATGGTTGACATTTTCTATCTCAAAGACTCATTCATAATTTCCCAATTACATGTAGTTTAAATACATAGCATCCAATCTGCAGTCTTTGAAATGGTGTCAAATTCCATCTGCTTTCCTGAATATTATTATAGTTATTTCTGAGAATGACATGAGAGAGGGCTTCTAAGAATTCTAATTTGAACATAAACCTCTCTCCTCCATAGAACCTTACTGTTAATCTTGCACTTTTCTGTTCAATAACCCTCTCTTACATAAAAGCACAGTTTTATTGATTTCCCTATCTGGCTGCTTACTGACCTCCACTAACAATCTATCAGCATTTCTTTTATATTCAGACAAGGATGAGCTGATACCTCTTTCAGAATTGCCATAAATTCATAAAAAGTTGATTCTGAGGAAATGCTAACAAAATTGCCAAATTTTTATTGGCCTAACACTTAACCTTTTGATGCAATTCTTAGGTTATATCTCAAAATTCTACCCAGAAATATAAAGAATTTAAATTACACTTGGAGAAAGTAAATCCAATTCTACATACAGTGTCACTAGTAAATTATCATTATTTTATTTATTTATTTATTTATTTATTTATCTTTTAACATCTTTATTGGAGTATAATTGCTTTACAATGTTGTGTTAGTTTCTGCTGTATAACAAAGTGAATCAGCTATACATATACATATATCCCCATATCCCCACCCTCTTGGGTCTCCCTGCCACCCTCCCTATTCCACCCCTCTAGGTGGTCACAGAGCACCAAGCTGATCTCCCTGTGCTATGGGGCTGCTTCCCACTAGCTATCTATTTTACATTTGGGAGTGTATATATGTCCATGTCACTCTCGCTTCGTCCCAGCTTACCCTTCCCCCTTCCCGTGTCCTCAAGTGCATTCTCTATGTCTGCATCTTTATTCCTGTCCTTCCCCTAGGTTCTTCAGAACATTTTTTTTTTTTTTTTAGATTCTATATATATGTGTTAGCATACGGTATTTATTTTTCTCTTTATGGCTTACTTCACTCTGTCTGACAGACTCTAGGTCCGTCCACCTCACTACAAATAACTCAATTTTGTTTCTTTTTATGGTGAGTAATGTTCCATTGTATATATGTGCTACATCTTCTTTATCCAATCATCTGTTGATGGACACTTAGGTTGCTTCCATGTCCTGGCTATTGTAAATAGTGCTGCAGTGAACATTGTGGTACATGACTCTTTTTGAATTATGGTTTTCTCAGGGTATATGCCCAGTAGTGGGATTGCTGGGTCATATGGTAGTTCTATTTTTAGATTTTTAAGGAACCTCCATACTGTTCTCCATAGTGGCTGTATCAATTTACATTCCCACCAACAGTGCAAGAGGGTTCCCTGTTCTACACACCCTCTCCAGCATTTATTGTATGTAGGTTTTTTTGATGATGGTCATTCTGACCAGTGTGAGGTGATATCTAATTGTGGTTTTGATTTGTATTTCTCTAGTGATTAGTGATGTTGAGCATCCTTTCATGTGTTTGTTGGCAATCTGTATATCTTCTTTGGAGAAATGTCTGTTTAGATCTTCTGCCCATTTTTGGATGGGGTTGTTTGGTTTTTTAATATTGAGCTGCGTGAGCTGCTTATATATTTTGGAGATTAATCCTTTGTCAGTTGCTTCATTTGCATATATTTTCTCCCATTCTGAGGGTTATCTTTTGTCTTGTTTATGGTTTCCTTTGATGTGCAAAAGCTTTTAAGTTTCATTAGGTCCCATTTGTTTATTTTTGTTTTTATTTCCATTTCTCTAGGAGGTGGGTCAAAAGGGATCTTCCTGTGTTTTATGCCAAAGAGTGTTCCTCCTATGTTTTCCTCTAAGAGTTTTTCAGTGTCTGGCCTTACATTCAGGTCTTTAATACATTTTGCATTTATTTTTGTATATGGTATTAGGAAGTGTTCTAATTTCATTCTTTCACATGTAGCTGCCCAGTTTCCCCAGCACCACTTTTTGAAGAGTCTGTCTTTTCTCTATTGTATATTCTTGCCTTCTCTATAAAAGATAAGGTGACCATTTGTGTGTGGGTTTATCTCTGGGCTTTCTTTCCTTTGAATTGATTTTTATTTCTGTTTTTGTGCCAGTACCATACTCTTTTGATTACTGTAGCTTTGTAGTATAGTCTGAAGTCAGGGAGCCTGATTCCTCCAGCTCCATTTTTCTTTCTCAAGATTGCTTTGGGTATTCAGGGTCTTTTGTGTTTCCATACAAATTATGTAATTTTTTTGTTCTAGTTCTGTGAAAAATGCCATTGGTAGCTTGATAGGGATTGCATTAAATCTGTAGACTGCTTTGGGTAGTATAGTCATTTTCACAATGTTGATTCTTCCAATACAAGAACATGGTACATCTCTCCATCTGTTTGTATCATCTTTAATTTCTTTCATCAGTGTCTTATAATTTCCTGCATACAGGTCTTTTGTCTCCTTAGGCAGGTTTATTCCTAGGTATTTTATTCTTTTTGTTGCAATGGTAAATGGGAGTGTTTCCTTAATTTCTCTTTCAGATTTTTCTTCATTAATGTATAGGAATGGAAGAGATTTCTCTGCATTAATTTTGTATCCTGCTACTTTACCAAATTCATTGATTAGCTCTAGTAGTTTTCTGGTAGCATCTTTAGGATTCTCTATGTATAGGATCATGTCATGTGCAAACAGTGACAGCTTTACTTCTTCTTTTCCAATTTGGATTCCTTTTATTTCTTTTTCTTCTCTGATTGCTGTGGCTAAAACTTCCAAAACTATGTTGAATAATAGTGGTGAGAGTAGGCAACCTTGTCTTCTTCCTGATCTTAGAGGAAATGCTTTCAGTTTTTCACTATTGAGAACAATGCTGGCTGTGGGTTTGTCAAAATGGCCTTTATTGTGTTGAGGCAAGTCCCCTCTATGCCTACTTTCTGGAGAGTTTTTTTCTCTCTCAAATGGGTGTTGAATTTGTCGAAAGCTGTTTCTGCATCTTTTGAGATGATTATATGGTTTTTATCCTTCAGTTTGTTAATATGGTGCATCACATTGATTTATTTGTGTATATTGAAGAATGCTTGCATTCCTGGAATAAACCCCACTTGATCATGGTGTATGATCCTTTTAATGTGCTGTTGGATTCTATTTGCTGGTATTTTGTTGAGGATTTTTGCATGTATGTTCATCAGTGATATTGGCCTGTAGTTTGATTTTTTTGTGACATCTTTGTCTGGTTTTGGTATCAGGGTGATGGTGCCCTTGTAGAATGAGTTTGGGAGTGTTCCTCCCTCTGCTGTATTTTGGAAGATTTTGAGATGGATAGGTGTTAGTTCTTCTCTAAATGTTCGATAGAATTTGCCTGTGGAGCCATCTGGTTTTGAGCTTTTGTTTGTTGGAAGATTTTTAATCACAGTCTCAGTTTCAGTGCCTGTGATTGGTCTGTTTATATTTTCTATTTCTTCCTGGTTCAGTATCAGAACGTTGTGCTTTTCTAAGAATTTGTCCATTACTTCCATGTTGTCCATTTTATTGGCATGTAGTTGCTTGCAATAATCCCTCATGATTTTTTCTGTTTCTGCCATATCAGTTGTTACTTCTCATTTCTCATTTATAATTCTGTTGATTAGAGTCTTCTCCCTTTTTTTGTTGATGAGTTTGGCTAGTGGTTTATCAATTTTATCTTCTCAAAGAACGAGCTTTTAGTTTTATTGATCTTTGCTATCCTTTCCTTCATTTCTTTTTCATTTATTTTTGTTCAGATCTTTATGATTTCTTTCCTTCTGCTAACTTTGGAGTTTTCTTTTGTTCTTCTTTCTCTAATTGCTTTAGATGTAATGTTAGGTTGTTTATTTGAGATTTTTCTTGTTCCTTGAGGTAGGATTATATTGCTATAAACTTCCCTCTTAGAACTGCTTTTCTGCATCCCATAGGTTTTGGCTGGTGGTGTTTTCATTGTCTTTTGTTTCTAGGTATTTTTTAATTTCCTCTTAGATTTCTTCAGTTAAGTCTTGTTTATTTAACAGCGTATTGTTTAGCCTCCACGTGTTTATATTTTTACAGTTTTTTTTTTCCTGTAGTTGATATCTAGTCTCATAGTGTTGTGGTCAGAAAAGATACTGGATACGATTTCAATTTCCTTAAATTTACCAAGGCTTGATTTGTGACCCAAGGTATGATCTATCCTGGAGTATGTTCCATAAGCACTTGAGAAGAAAGTGTATTCTGTTATCTGTGGATGGAATGTCTTATAAATATCAATTAAGTCCATCTTGTTTATTGTATCATTTAAAGCTTGTGTTTTCTTATTTATTTTCATCTTGGATGATCTGTCTCTTTGTGAAAGTGAGGTGTTAAAGTCCACTACTATTATTGTGTTACTGTCAATTTCCCCTTTTATGGCTGTTAGTGTATGCGTTATGTATTGAGGGGCTTCTAAGTTGGGTGCATAAATATTTCAATTGTTATATCTTCTTCTTGGATTGATCCCTTGATCATTATGTAGTGTCCTACTTTGTCTCTTGTAATAGTCTTTATTTTAAAGTCTATTTTGTCTGATATGAGAATTGCTACTCCAGCTTTCTTTTGATTTCCATTTGCATGGAATATCTTTTTCCATCCCTTCACTTTCAGTCTGTATGTGTCCTTAGGTCTGAAGTGTGTCTCTTGTAGACAGCATATATACAGGTCTTTGTTTTTGTATCCACTCAGCCAGTCTGTGTCTTTTGGTTGGAGCATTTAATCCATTTACACTTAAGATAATTATCGATATGTATGTTCCTATTACCATTTTCTTAATTGGCTTGGGTTTGTTTTTGAAGGTCTTTTCTTTCTCTTGTGTTTCCTGCCTAGAGAAATTCCTTTAGCATTTGTTGTAAAGCTGGTTTAGTGGTGCTGAATTCTCTTAGCTTTTGCTTGTCTGTAAAGGTTTTAATTTCTCCATTTAATCTGAATGAGATCCTTGCTAGGTAGAGCAACCTTGGTTGTAGGTTTTTCCCTTTCATCACTTTAAATATGTCCTGCCACTCCCTTCTGGCTTGCAGGGTTTCTGTTGACAGATCAGCTGTTATCCTTATTGGGATTCCCTTGTATGTTATTTGTTGCTTTTCCCTTGCTGCTCTTAATACTTTTTTTTATATCTAATTTTTGATAGTTAGATTAATATGTGTCTTGGCATGTTTCTCCTTGGGTTTATCCTGTATGGGACTCTCTATGCTTCCTGGACTAGATTGACTATTTCCTTTCCCATATTAGTGAAATTTTCAACTATAATCTCTTCAAATATTTTCGCAGACCCTTTCTATTTCTTTTCTTCTTCTGGGACCCTTATAATTCGAATGTTGGTGCATTTAATGTTGTCCCAGAAGTCTCTGAGACTGTCCTCAATTTTTTTCATTCTTTTTTCTTTATTCTGCTGTGCGGTAGTTATTTCCACTATTTTATCTTCCAGGTCACTTATCCGTTCTTCTGCCTCAGTTATTCTGCCATTGATTCCTTCTAGAGAATTTTTAATTTTATTTGTGTTGTTCATCATTGTTTGTTTGCTCTTTAGTTCTTCTAGTTCCTTGTTAAACCTTTCTTGTATTTTCTCCATTCTGGTTCCAAGATTTTGGATCATCTTTTGTATAATTACTCTGAATTCTTTTTCAGGTAGACTGCCTATTTCCTTTTCATTTGTTTGGTCTGGTGCATTTTTACCTTGCTCCTTCATTTGTTTCATATTTCTCTATCTTCCCATTTTGCTTAACTTACTATGTTTGTCATCTTCTTCTCACATGCTGCAGGTTTGTAGTTCCCGTTGTTTTTGGTTTCTGCCCTCTGTGCGTAAGGTTGGTTCATTGGCTTGTGTTGGCTTCCTGGTGGAGGGAACTGGTTACTGTGCTGGTGGGTGCGGCTGGATCTTTTCTTTCTGGTGGGCAGGACTGCGTCTGTTGGTGTGTTTTAGCGTGTCTGTGAACTTAGTATGATTTTAGGCAGCCTCTCTGCTAATGGGTGAAGTTGCGTTCCTGTTTTGCTAGTTGTTTCGCATGGGGTGTCCAGCACTGGAGCTTGCTGGCCATTGGGTGGAGCTAGGTCTTAACGTTGAGACAGAGATCTCTGGGAGAGCTCTTGCCGATTGATGTTACATGGGGCTGGGAAGTCTCTGGCGGACCAATGTCCTGAACTCGGCTCTCTCACTTCAGAGGCTCAGGCCTGACACCAGGCGAGAGCACCAAGACTCTGTTTACCACACAGCTCAGAAGAAAAGGGAGAAAAATAAATAAAGAAAAAATTAAAGAAAGAATAAAATAAGATAAAATAACTTAAATTAAAAAAAAATAAATTATTAAAATAAAAAATTAGAAAAGTCGTTAAAAAAAGAAGAGAGCATCCAAACAAATAAATATATCTACCAATAATAACAAGAGCTAAAATCTAGACTAAGATAAACATAAAAATCAGAAACAAGTGAGTCGCAGACACCAAACCCCAAGTCTCCTGTTGCTCCCAAAGTCCACTGCCTCGGTTTTGGGTTGATTCATTGTCTATTCAGGTATTCCACAGATTTAGGGTACATCAAATTGATTGTGGGGATTTAACCCACTGGTCCTGAGACTGTGCAGAGAAATTTCCCTTTCTCTTCTTTGTTTACACAGCTCTTGGTGTTCAGATGTCATTTTGGCCCCACCTCTGTGTTTTAGGTTGCCCTCAGGCTTCTGTTCCTGCCCAGACAGGATGGGGTTAAAGCAGTGGCTGATTAGGGGGCTCTGGCTCACTCAGGCCTTTGGGAGGTAGGGATATGGTAGTTATAATTGGAATAGGAGGTGAGCCTGCGGCTGCAGAGGCCAGCGTGACACTGCAACAGCCTGAGGCACGCTGTGTGTTCTCCTGGGGAAGTTGTCCCTGGATCACAGGACCCTGGCAGTGTCAGGCTGCACAGGCTCCTGGGGGGCGCGGGAGGCGTGTGGATAGTGACCTGTGCTTGCATACTGGTTTCTCGGTGGCTGCAGTAGCAGCCTTAGCATTTCATTCCCGTCTCTGGTGTCCGCGCTGATAGCTGTGTCTCGTGCCCATCTCTGGAGCTTGTTTAGGCAGTGCTCTGAATCCCCTGTCCTTGTGCACTCCAAAACAATGGTCTCTTGCGTTTTAGGCAGTTCCAGACTTTTTCCCTGACTCGCTCCCGGCTAGCTGTGGTGCACTAGCCCCCTTCAGGCTGTGTTCACGAAGCTAATCGCAGTCCTGTTTCTGGGATCTGACCCCTGAAGCCAGAGCCTCAGCTCCCAGACCCCACCTGCCCCAGCGGGTGAGCAGAAAAGCCTCTCAGGCTGGTGAGTGCCTGTCGGCACTGATCCTCTGTGCAGGAATCTCTCCACTTTGCCTTCTGCACCCCTGTTGCTGCGGTCTCCTCCATGGCTCTGGATCTTCCCCCCCCCCGCCCACCCCCGTCTCCACCAGTGAAGGGGCTTTCTAGTGTGTGGAAACCTTTCCTCCTTCACGGCTCCCTCCCTGGGGTGCAGGTCCCATCCCTATTCTTTTGCCTCTGTTTTTTCTTTTGCCCTACCCAGGTATGTGGGGATTTTCTTGCCCTTTCGGAAGTCTGAGGTCTTCTGCCAGTGTTCAGTAGGTGTTCTGTAGTAGTTGTTCCACATGTAGATGTATTTTTGATGTATTTGTGGGGAGGAAGGTGATCTCCACATCTTACTCCTCTGCCATCTTGAAGGCCCCCCATCTTTATTTTATTATTTCAATTTTTCTTTAAGATTTCTTGGTTTCTCTCCTGCTGATAGCAGTGATTTTCCAGAGTACTTGTGGTGTAATGCATAATGTATGCTTGCATTTAAAAAAATAGGCACATTGGGTTGACTTTGAGAATTTAACATTCTTCTGGAAAATTATAAATATTCTAGTGCTAAAGTGTGATATCCCACAGACACAGTAAACAGCTGAAACAAATGAGAAAAAAATCTTGTCTTTTATGCATTAGGGCTAAATCATAATAGGTTTATTACATAATTTCCAATACATTCTATGTTGAACTCATAGCAAAAGCTCTGTATTCCTTAAAAATTTGACATGAGATTTCCTGCAGAAGTACCCTGGTGTTTTCTCATTCATTTTAAAAATTTTGTTTATTTTTTATCTGATTTTTATTAAAATGCTAAAAGAAATATTAAATATTGAGAGCACATATTGCCTATATGATTACTTCTATTTTTTAGATAAATTTTCGAAAGCTGAGCCCTTCATCTGGGTTTCTGTTATCCTCCTCCTTGGATCAGTATCTTCATGTCTTCTACAAGTTGTTTGGACTTTCCAGAGCATTTTCTGTCTCTCATCTCTCTAGCAATATCAACCTCCCCTCAAAGCCCTCCACCCCAGTGCTTTCTGTGGCAGCCAAGAACTGTCTGTCCATCCGTGTTAGCAACAATTTTTTTTTTTTTTTTTTTTTGCTGTACGCGGGCCTCTCACTGCTGTGGCCTCTCCCGTCGCGGAGCACAGGCTCCAGACACACAGGCTCCGCGGCCATGGCTCGCGGGCCCAGCCGCTCCGCGGCATGTGGGATCTTCCGGGATCGGGGCACGAACCCGTGTCCCCTGCATCGGCAGGCGGACTCCCAACCACTGCGCCACCAGGGAAGCCCCTAGCAACAATTTTTAAACATGGTGCAGAATTCTCTGGGAACATTCTATACTAGTGAGGAGTTACACAGTAATGATTTTCCATTTCTTAGCAGTTTGGCATTGATCCCAACCAGGTATAGACCTCAGGCCAGAAACTTAGTTTTGCAAGAGATGTAGTTTTTTTCATTGTTTATGACTTAACATTATTTTGATTCTAAACCCTTATCTAGCTGGCTAGTGAGATATTCAAGGTTCATTATGCTTTGGGCTTCCCTCCACCCCCAGAGATGACAGGGTTTTATGCAGTGCCACCTGCATTCTTTGTAGGGTCAAAGGGGGCACCCTCTGGTAATGGTTGTGTGGCTACACAAGTAACTACCAATATGTACTTTGTGTTTATCACAACAGGCCATTTCAGATCCAGCTCCTCTCTGGACAGAGTTATTTCATGGGGCTGGGTACTCCGATCTCCATGTTACCTTTTTTTAGAAATACCACATGGGTTCTCTTTTGCTGTCTTCTTGGAGTGCTGATCTAGGATCCATGTCCTCTTCTTTGCCATCCTGAAACTCTAGTCTCCACATTGCACATAAGATTTGGAAATATTTTTGAAACTCCCTATCCCCAAGTAGTCTTTTCCTGGCCCTGGACTCTCCTTTGAAACATGTTACCAGGGGTCTGTGTGTCTGGCCAGCAACATGGAACAGTTGAAGAGGAGGGACTCAGTTCTGTGGGGGTAGGCTTGGCTGTCCCCACAATGCCTAGGAAGGCAAGGTGTGTCAACAGCATCTCAGGCACCCGGGAATGGGCTTGCCCAGACAAAATAAAACATGAAACAAAACAGAAACCATGCCAGGAGTTTAGACAGAAAAAAAAGAAGTGGGAGAAAGTCAGATTCTCAATGCCTGTGAGCATTGCTGAAACACCCTGATCTGGTGCCTGATTAGAAGTCTCAGGGTCACATCAGAGTCCTCTTGAGAGTAGAAGCATGATCTATGTTTAAAGTTGGGCTGACTGGCTAGTCTGAGAGATGCTGATCAGATTTGGCCTTAGCACTGGGACATGACTAGTTTTCAGAAAGGAGATCATAGATCACATTCTCATAATTACCTGATGGTAGAGTAAAGGCTCCAAACCTTTTCTGTAAAGAAGAATGTGGTTCGTATAAAGTCTGCCACCAAATTCTTGAATTGCTTCCCAATCTCTTCTTGTGTCAGGGAACATATTAGAGTTGACTACTTTATAATGGTTTCCAAACTGGCAGGCCAGATAAAACATAAGTTTACAAAATGAGATACCTAGAGTAAATTCCTCTCAAATTCAAATCCTCCAGCCCCACTCTCCCCCCCTTTCAGGCACCAAAGTATCCCACTAGCACCTTCCAAGTCCTCCTTCCGTTTAGATCTTCTGTTGTGTGCCAATGTCTTAAACAGGCACTGGATGTCCTTTTCCAGTTATTTTAATTTGGATGACATTTGTTCTTCCTCTTTCTGGGCTAAGTTTCCTTCTAGATCTTTAATATCAATTCTATTTTTTTTCTGGGCATTGACATCCTCCTGCAATGAATTCATAGGATTAGATGAATTTCTAAATCAATTTCATATGTTTAAGACAGTTAACAATTTTGTACCAAAGGTTATATTTCTCCTGTAAGACCTGAATTTTTCCATGTGGGAAAAGAATTTGAATGTGGCATAGTGGGGTGGGATTCTTTTAATATAAGCAGAATGTCCTGGGACTTCATAATAGTTTTTTATAGGATATTAACTTATAGGAGACAAAAAATAGTAGAAAGATAAAGAGAGAATCATGAAGGGAAAGGTAGGGGGATTTAACAAAGTGAAAGAGAGTTAAAGTACCTTAGGGAGTAGAACTTGGGAGAATTGTCCTGCTTAAAATACTCCTAAGGAATAATGACAGAATCCAAGGAATGGATTAGTAAATTTTCAGGGTCTTTTGGAGAGAAAACATGTAGGCATGGGGCTTCCTAACATCACTTAAATCAAAATCTACATATGTGCATATGACTGACTCTGACAAGCTGTTAGAAATATTGTAGCTTAAATATTTGTCTTACTATCTGATTCAGTGTCTAATGTTTTTCTTTAATATTTGTAAGGTGATTAATTCAACACCTGACTTGCACACAGTATGAACACAATAAATGATAGCTCCTAGATGAATTTTAAAATCATTTGATTGAATTTAAAAAAAATTGCTGATACATTCAAAGCAATTGCTGATTCAGTACATAAAGCAGGGTAGGTCTTGCAATCAAGCATGGTAAAGGAGAGATAGGAGAGAAGGAACTATGAAATAATTGGATTGAAAACAAACAATGTAGAAAATAGAGACAAATAGTATACTAAATTTAGAAAACATTGTTTTTGAGGAAATAAAGATTTTAACATGTAGCCTTGTCAAAAAGTTATCTAAAGATTCTGAATGACCCCTTTTTGATCTTATCTGTTCTTTAAATCTTTCGTTTCACAAGGTTCTAGCAGGCATGTGGGGTGTTGGGGAGGTGTAGGGGAGACAGTTTGAGTGGCACAATATACTGTTAAATTTCTTTTCAGAATGCCTTTAGCAAGTTAACATTCACAGATGCATTGACTTATTTGAACAAAACACATCAGCATTCTAATTCAGATGGAATAGAGGTGAATGACTCAGTCCTGGAAGAAGCACAGGAGGAGACATTTCATAACTGACCATGGATACTGGCTCCTCTTTTATTTTTTTAATCTCTCTTTCAGTTCTGATCCAACATAATCCATTAGACTGTCACTATTCACACTTGCTTATTATTTATTTAGTGAGCTCCACTGAGTCCTTGAAGACCTGTGAGCAAAGCTCCTTGACTTGAAAGACTGCATTGCTGAGGGCAAAGGTGTTAATATAGATTTTGGCCCCTCGACTAGAAAAGCACTTAAAAAGACACAGCCCACTATGGGAAGCAGCCGCAGAGCACAGGGAGATCAGCTCGGTGCTTTGTGACCGCCTGGAGGGGTGGGATGGGGAGGGTGGGAGGGAGGGAGATGCATGAGGGAAGGGATGTGGGAACAGATGTATATGTATGACTGATTCACTTTGTTATAAAGCAGAAACTAATAAAAAAAAAAGACACAGCCAATAAATGATTCAATTAGTGTAAGCTCCCACCTGCCCTTTTTAAGAAAAGAGACTTCTATGCCATAGCAGTACCCCAAGACCATTCCCTTTGTCCACACTGCACAGAGTGGAGTTGTTTTTCCAAGGTGATAGCGTTTGTAGGACAGATCTAAGGGTACAAGGATGAAAAACGGGTTGCTGATGAAAAACGGGTTGCTGATGATCTATGGCCAATACTCCGTAAAATGACTTGAACTATTTTACCATAAGATCCTATACTACTAGATTATAAACTGTTAAAAACAACATCAACAGCAACAAAACTAGCTTGGTGTATCAGTGATTTGACAGTTTTCATGATGTGAATTGGGTTTACTAACAAATTGTGGATTCTCAGCCCTTTACATTACACAGTAATTTCCAGGCAGTTTAAAACCACTTCTGGCCTGCCCTCTCTCCTTGAGTCTACTGCTGAGTCTAAAAGCCTTCTCGATTCCCCTGTGTTTATTACAGCTTCTTTTGCCATCTGAAGAATCAATACTAAATGCTGGCATAGAAAGATGGCATTTTATACTTGGCGTTTGGAACAATGGGAGGTCATCATTTATCAGTATTTTTTCAGGCACCAGAACATTATAAAACAAACTGAATTTGTAGGTTAAACAATTTTTCAGTTACAGAGGTTATGGCACATCAGCTTCTTAACTAGATATACATACTTAGAGAAAGCCTTGATAAAAAGTGTGAAGACCCTCCGAAATGAACATTGTTACCGTTGTAAAACTGAGGAAAATATCTTGTCTGCTTACTTCAAAATTTTTAAAGAAACCTAGAAGCAAGAGATACTTGAGAAGTAACACTGTGGGACAACATCTTCAGAATGTTTTGTTAACGAGAAGAGTGAGGATAGTGATTTACTTTTTTTAAAAGTTTTATATTTGGGGCACACTTTGGGAAATTCACTAGTTCATACTGAGTGTGAGACACTGATAAACTTATAAAACGGTTCCATTTTTATATTCTCAATTCCAACAATATTTATCTATGCTTTCTATAACCTGTCATTCAGCAAGGCACTGGGAACACAAATGGTCTCATTAAAATACTCCTTTCAAAATGTTTTCCCGAATAGACATTGGAAGGGGTTTCCAGCTAAATTGAATACAGAATAAAGGGACAAAGTAACAAAACATTGAACTTAGAAATACCTTATTATAGTTTTAATTTTGGATTTAATGTATCGATGTCAATCAAATCTGCTTGCTGTATGTTTCCAAATCATGTCTACTTATGAAGTATATCCCAATTGAGAAATTATGCTTTTAAAAATAATCATCTAACTCCTGTTCTTGCACCCATATAGAGAGAAAATTTAAGACTAGAAAGGATCTAAAGCTGTATGTTTCACCCCACTGTACACCTGGTACATATTCCTCTGACAAAATGTTCTAAAAATGGTTACAGAGGTAAGAAAGGGGGGAGGGATACTAGCATTTCATAAACTCATAAAATGCACTAGGCCACATGTGAAGTCTTTACAATATTCTTTGCTGCTTAAACTTTCTTCTAACAACCATGTGAATGAGGTGTCACAGTCCTCATTGAACACGTGGATGCTAAGGCTCAGAGTCATTGAGTCACCTGCTCCTGGTCCTACGCTCAGTTGGAGGCGGAAGAGATAAACAAAACCAGAACTTTGCTACTGAATTCTTCCTTTCATCCAAAATGCATTTTTGAGAAACAACTTGTAATGTGTCCATTATTGGATCGCCAACTAGGAGGATAAAGCATCATTTGTTCAGAAAGTGCACTTTTATTTTTATTACAAGTTATCTCATGAATATAACTTAGAAAAAAATAGTGCTCACCTACTAGGTGCCTTGATATTGCTTGAGGATCACTTTGATCAATTCTCCCAATCCAGTCACTCCATCTGCCTCCTTTACCTTTGACCTGCAAGACTCTCTAGATGACTTGGACAACACTTCCCAAGGATTTAGCTTTTTTGGTTTGTTTCCCAAATTGCCCTTGTGGGCTTAAACAAAAAAAAAAGGATTCTCATTTAAGAAATGTCAGATGACATCTTAGCAGAAGATTCTACTGTGAGTACCAAATATTGCCCATCTTACCTAGACGATCAGTTCTGGACATCTATTCCTAAAATCCCAGTCAAATGATTTTCTTTCCTATGCAACATGAATAATTTCTCTCAAACCTATGTCTCATAACTAAATAAGGTGGAAACCATTTTACTTTAACCGTATACCAGTCATTGAAAGATCTAAGTGTGGAGAGAAGTAAATAGTAGTACTGCTACTGCTGCTACTAATTACTTGCCCATCATCACTACCACACTACAAGTCTGACCACTTAGTATCCAAACAGACATGGTTCAAAGGACTCTACCTACTTTATCTCAGTTTGTCCTCACAACACTTCTACTGAGAAAGTACAGTTGACCCTTGAACAACACGGATGTGAATTGCATGGGTCCACTTATACCCGTATATTTTTTCAATAATTTTTTATTTTACAGATCTTTAAATTAAGTGTAGGGAAAAGTTTGTGTTTGATTAGAGAACTGGTTTAAGTCCTGATTCTATCCAAACTGTTTTCAGCTTCCTGCCCTTGGGTGAGTCATTTATCAGTGCCTTTGTTTTTGAGGCAAAGATGGCAGAGGTTTTTGACTGTGTGTGGGAGGTGGGTTGCCCCAACCCCCTTATTATTCAATGGTCAGAGGTACCGTTAGGACCCTCATTTTATAGATGATAAAATGAATCAAAACTTCACAGAGTTTGGAAAATTTGCCTCAGGTAAAAGAGGCATAATAAAGGTCTACCTGTATATAAAATCCTCTTTCAGGAAAATTAACCAGGGGAACCTTGTTAACGATGATTCCAGCTCTGTGTGGATCTTCTTGTGCTGGAACACCCCTTTTATCCTAAACTCTCTGTGACATATTTAATGTCAGAGGTAATTCCTGCTGCCAGGCCTCAATTGTACTAATTTTTACCCAAAATCTTAGCAAAACCTATAGTTAGATTTCAATTACCCTTGAAGAGTGACCCTGATGGAAATTTTATGGCAGTTATACTAAAATATTATTTTTATTTGAAAAGAAGTATAATATAGCCATATTTTTATTATCTTGGAAAGTAGAAAAATGAGAATGTTACCTATAAGTTATATATTTCCACCCTATGTTTCTCTCAGTTTTAGTTATATCATAATGAATCTGTAATTTTGCATTTGGCTCTTTCACTCAACATTATATCAAAAAATCCAATTTGTTACTAAGTTCTCTATATTTTACCTCCTAAATATCTTCTGCCTGTGTTCATTTCTCTCCATATTTTCCACCACCATCCTAATCTAAGGTACTAGTTTCTCTTTCCTGAACTTCAGCAATACCTTCCTAACAGTTCTACATTTTGGTCTACCTCCATTCTATGTTAGAATGTCTTTCTCAAAAATACAAATTGAATCATGTTATCATTCTTAAAATCTTTCCAAAGGTTTCTTTTATTGATCTTGATATAAAGGCAGTCTTCTGCAGGGAGCCTCTCACCTGCTCCTCAAGCCTCATCTTAAACCAAATTCTACCCTTTATTCTCAATTTCAGTCACATTGCTTGTATTAGTCTGTTTGGGCGACTATAACAAAATACCAGACTGGAGACCAGAAGAACAAAATTACAGTGTCAGCAAGACCTTGCTCCTTCTGAAGGCTTGAAGGGAGAATCTTTCCTTTCCTCTTCCAGCTCATGGTGGCTCCTGACATTTCTTGGTTTGTGGCAGCATAACTCCAATCTTTGCCTCTGTTTTCACAAGATCTTCTCTGTATATCTCTGTGTCCTCTCCTTTTCTTATAAGGACATTAATCATTGGATTTAGGTCCTATCCCAAATCCTAGATAATTAATTTCATCTGAAGATCCTTAACTAATTACATCTGCAAAGATCCTATTTCCAAATAAGCTTCTATTCTGACTTTCCAAATGGACATAAATGTTGGGGAGAAACTATTCAATTCACTATGACTATAATACCACTTTATCATATATAATGATATGTATTATAATAAGGATTCCCTGAAAAATAATAACCAACAAAACTAGATTCCTCACATTACTCTCTTGTTTTTCTGGTGCTTTCTTTCTTACCATTTTTACTTTGGTTATTTTTCCATATGGACTTTATAATGATTTGTCTATCTCTAGAAAATAATCCTGCTGGTGATTTTATGAAAATAATTTAAAATGTATAAATCAACTGAGGTGAGGGGCAATTGGATATCTTATGATTTTGCTATAAATTTATCCATATATTGATGTTTCAAATCTATTAACATATTTTATGTAAAAATAATCTCTTTTAAATTTTCCTCTGGCTTAATTGCTATATTTTTGTTGTGATTTTGTATTCTGAATATTTGTGCTTTCACCCCAACCTTTATTTATATTAGGTTGGTTATTGGTTTGTATTTTTAAAAGACGTTTATTCATTTTCTATTATTTGTTTTTTATCTTATTATTTTATTATTATTAATTTTTTAATTCTGCTTTTATTTTATGAACTTTGTTGATCTTTTTCTAAATTCCAAAATTTAGTGTTATTTTTATCTTATTGTTATTATTTTATCATATTGAAATAAGTATATAATTTTACTGTTTTAATTGGTAAAAAAAAGTTTCAGATAAAAGTAAAATCATAATTCTTATAGAGATATAATGATAAATAATATATTAAAGATTTTTGTTCTACTCAAAGAGGGAACCAGACAGATGTTACAGCTGGCTCAAAGGAAAAGTCAAAACTGCAAATTTATATGGTGTAAAGAAATATCGAGATAAATTACAAAACTTCTTTTCATAGTGGAGAGGGAATTCAGTAAATCTCTACATGATAGATTTTGCATATGTATCAATTACCTGCACTTTGCAAAAAGGTGCAAAATATTTCAAAGACAATTAACTGCTAGAATCAGATAGACCCAGATGGTGTGCTGTAGCCAATGCATAGATTTTCATTGAAGTATAATTTTTTTAACATGGAGATATCAATAATTTTTAAACTAGGATGTTTAATTAATTTACTTTCTCTATTCATTGTATTACTGTAAATACATAATTCCACTGATATATATAAATCAATAGCTTTGGAAACCAGATTATTAATTTGTTTTTCAGTTTTATTGTTAGTATTTTATTGATGCTATAGAATTTCCTCTGTGTACTACTTTAGCTGAATCCCATAGGTTCATGGGTATGTCATGTTTTTATTTTTGTGATTTTCCAGAAATTTGGCAATTTTGTATTGTGTTTATAGAGAATTTAAAAATAAATTCAGGTAGAAGGCTTCTTGTTTTTATGAGTGGGTATTAATTTCCAATTTTATCACATTGTAGTGAATTTGATAAATGTGATTTGCATTTCTATTTTATTGAAAATTTTAAGACCACCTTTTGAGCTAATATTGGGTAATTTTCACAATGATTACATGCGCTCTTGGAAAAAATAGCTATATTTTTAATAACTAAGAAACACAGTTTAATATTTTTTCTATGAGGCCTATATGTTGTATATGTTTCTGAGATGTTCTGTATCTTTACCAACGTTTTTGTCCTCTAACTCTGTCTAGATCTGAGAGGTGTGTTAAAATGTCCTATTAGTGAGTACTGTACATCTCTGATAATCCTTTTATTTCCTGTAGTTTTTACTTTATGAAAGTTGTTGCTGTATATTTGACACAGAGACATTAATAGCATTATGAAGGTGTCCTTCTTTGTTCCATTCAATATTTTTGGTTCTGAATATTACCTTGTTTGACATTGACTGCATTTTATTAGGATATATTATTTGCATTTTCATGGTATATTTTTATCAGTTCCTTTAATATTTGCCTTGTGAATAAATTTGATTTATGTGTGTACCTTGTAAACAGCATAGAGTTTATCTTTGTGAACTGATATAAAAAATCTTTATTTCGTCAGGTAATCCCTTTTCCATTTATTAACATAAATTATGTATATAGTTTCAGTTGTTTCATGTTTTTCTATATTATGTTTACTAAATTTTCCATCACAGGGACTGTTTAAATACTTTGTTTTGGAAACTTAGAAAGGTTTGTATTTCTTTGTAGTGGTATAATTCTATTAATATCTCTTCTTTGTTTAGAATCTCCCATTTGGTTTCACCATGAGCAATAATGGAATCTGCTTCTTTACCTTACCTGTCCCTTACCTTCCAATTTTACATTACTAGTGTTATTTTTTGCTTTAATATACATGATATTAAATGTACTTAAGCTTATTCTGTTTGTTAGCTTCAAGTGAATCAACTTTTACTCTCAGATAATCCCTATAAATCAATTAGCATGCTTTATCGCCTATAGATTTTGTCTCTTCTCCTCTCATTTTTTATTACTTATATTATTTCTGCATGGTCAGATCACGTATTTCTTAATATTATTATGTCACACTTAACTCTAATATTGGTAACTTAGTTAAATATATTTAATGTTAAACTGCAAATCTTAGGTTGACTCTTCTGAAGTTATTCTGTAGTTGTCTGCAGCTTATTTTCTGTTATATTTCTCAGGTAAATCTCCTGGGATCAACATTCTTAGGATCTTGCATGTTAATAACTGTCTATGGTCTTTATACCTGAAGGACAATTTGGCTGGATATAAATTTTTTTACTCATATTTTCTTTCCTTAAAAATATTTTCTTTGGGACTTCCCTGCTGGTCCTGTGGTAAAGAATCTGCCTTCCAATGCAGAGGACGCGGGTTCAATCCTTGGGGAACGATAATCCCACATGCCACGGGGCATCTGAGCCCACGTGCCACAACTGCTGAGCTCGCGTTCCTCAATGAGAGAGCCTGAGTGCTGCAAACTACAGAGCCCACGCGCTCTGGAACCTGTGGGCCACAGCTAGAGAGAGAAAACCCGCACGCCACAACTAGAGAGAAGCCCGTGCACCACAGTGAAGAGACAGTGAGTTTCAAGGAATGATCCTGCATGCCTCAACAAAGACCCGATGCAGATAAAGATAAATAAATAAATAAATAAATAAATAAATAAATAAATTAAAGTCACTTAAATTATTTAAAAAATATATTTTCTTTGAGGGAGTTCCCTGGCAGTCCAGTGGTTAGGAATCAGCATTTTCAGTGCTGTGTCATGGGTTCAGTCCCTGGTCAGGGAACTAAGATCCCACAAGCCATGCAGCCTGAACCAAAATAATAATAATAATAAAAAAAATTGTTTTTTCCTTTGAGAACTCTAATAGAAATCCAATTTTATTTTCCTCATTAGTAATTTGAATTTTTTTTCTGTATGTTTATAGAACTTCTTCTCTTATATTAAAGTCTCAATGTTGCTCATTTGAAGTCTGTTTTCACAAGTACACAGTGTGCCCTTTATATATGTGGTCTTCTTTTATTTCAGGATTTATTGCTCTAGCAACTCTTTTTTTTTTCTTTCTTTTTTTTTTTTTTTCAGTACGTGGGCCTCTCACTGTTGTGGCCTCTCCCGTTGCAGAGCACAGGCTCCGGACGCACAGGCTCAGTGGCCATGGCTCACGGGCCCAGCCGCTCTGCAGCATGTGGGATCCTCCCAGACCAGGGCACGAACCCGTGTCCCCTGCATTGGCAGGCAGAGTCTTAACCACTGCACCACCAGGTAAGCCCTAGCAACTCTTTGGAAACATGAATACACACTTGAATTACTGACAACATGAAAAAAGTGTGAAAAAACAATGAATACATGAAAAGAAACACAAATGACATACTATTTTTTTAATGTATTAGCACATTGTGTATTCATTCCACAAAGCTAGTTGTAGTAATGTTAAGATGACTCTGGTAGTCAGTATCATTTACTATCAAAGTGCACAGGTACTGGCGTTAAAGTACCTGAATTTAAATACTAGTCCCATTGCTTTATTAGCTGTGCAATCTTAGGCAAGTTTTTTAACCCTGCTTCAATTTTATCATCTATAAATGAAGATAATAGTGCATACCTCTTAGCATTTTTGTAAGATTAAATGAGATAAGCCAATACAGTGCTTAAACATTGATAAGGCTGATACCAAAATGCTATAAGGGCCATAAGTATTCATTTGCAGTCCAGATTTTAATGAACTCCATTGGCTACAATCAGATAATTTCAGTCTTCAAATTTTTTGTGTGTAATCACAAAATCCCTTTGTATAAGGGATGTAGTGTAAGATAATGGAAAGTAGACAAGCCAAAATAGAGGAAATACAATATAACTTGCTGTTTTGGAGTTACTATGTGCTCAAGTCCATCTATTAATTATTTGTAAGATGGGTATAATATTTGCACTGAACTCTGTTTGCTCCACCTATCTCGTTCTCTTTGTCTGGCTATCTTGTTCTTATAATTGAAGAATCTGGAGGTAATAACTTCCTTCACTGGGTAAGACCCTTGCAATGTGCTTAGGGGCTCCCAGAGCCCCTTACTAACTTCTAGTTTAATTCTCATTATATTCTGTGGTTATTTTCTGATTACATGCTGGTATCCCCCAGAAGTAACTTAAGGCAAGGAGTGTGTTTTTAAACTAGTTTCTACAATGCCTGATGTTTTGTGGTTGAACAATATATTTTTGTCAAATTTACATTCTCTAAAGAATGACTGTAAGGGTAAAATGGAAAAATATAAGTGAAGTTTTCCTGGAAACATATTTAGTGTAAAATGTTTAAATTATAAATAATGGAACCCAGCTTTAGGGATTTGAATTGAAGGAATTGTGTCATTCAAAATCTAAATATATTCACCACTGTAAATAGAGGAATCAAGGACAGCCACTTCATTTTAATATGCCTTTTCAAACCAAACAACAGTAGTAGTATATTAAATAGCTTTAAAAGATCTGAGTTGCCTTTTTAAGAGGGAAGCACATCTTTAAGTGTTAGTTTACCATTTTTTCATTTGTTTGAGGAGCAAACAATAGGCTATTCATTTTACCTTCCTCTATGATACGTATAAACATCCCCAAAAGCCTACAGCTTATCTCTGAGCTCCTTAGCATTGCCTAACTATAAACACAGTTGCAAATCTCTCTGCCTTGTTAACAAAAATGCAGGACCCCTTCTTCTCCTATTAATGTAGGGTATAAACTTTCCACTAGTAATCTTATGCTTAAGTAAAGGAGAAACATATGAAAGCATCATTGCTGTGGATAAAGGGTAAAAGCTGCACAGATGGAAATTATTTGGAAAATATTAGTTCAATAATGTAAAGTTTGTCATTAGCATTTTCCACATCTTTCTTGAGTATCTTGTCCATCTCCAACACATCTATAATTATCATAATAGTGATGGCAGTAATAGCAGATTGCACAATGAGTCTTAGCGAACAATTAGGAGATAGTAATGGTATAAATTGCATTAACTCACACAATGGTTCACTAGCCCTTAATAAATAAAGTTTAACTTATTTAAGAATTCAACAATTATTTGGATATTTTGAAAATTTTTGTATTACTCTGCAAGTTTCTGCTTTCAGACCCCAATATCTATTTTTTTAAACATCTTTATTGGAGTATAATTGCTTTACAATGGTGCGTTAGTTTCTGCTGTATAACAAAGTGAATCAGGTATATATATACATACATCCCCATATCTCTTCCCTCTTGCGCCTCCCTCCCTCCCCCACTCCTTATCCCACCCCTCTAGGTGGACACAGAGCACCGAGTTGATCTCCCTGTGCTATGCGGCTGCTTCCCACTAGCTATCTATTTTACATTTGGTGGTGTATATATGTCCATGCCACTTTCTCACTTCATCCCAGCTTACCTTTCCCCCTCCCCGTGTCCTCAAGTCCACTGTCTATGTCTGTGTCTTTATTCCTGTCCTGCCCCTAGGCTCTTCAGAACCTTTTTTTGTTTTTTTAGATTCCATATATATGTGTTAGCATATGGTATTTGTTTTTCTCTTTCTGACTTACTTCACTCTGTATGACAGTCTCTAGGTCCATCTACCTCACTACAAGTAACTCAATTTCGTTTCGTTTTATGGCTGAGTAATATTCCATTGTATACATGTGCCACATCTTCTTTATCCAATCATCTGTCGATGGACACTTAGGTTGCTTCCATGTCCTGGCTATTGTAAATAGAGCTGCAATGAATATCTATTACTAAATGTTTACCCATTCTTTAAGTAAGACACACATCCATGATTCTTCCCCTTCACTTCTGGCTTATAATTTTCTTTTTTATGTTTATTTCTGCATTGTCTCTTGTGTGAAAATTGTTATTCATGCATTCATTCATTTATGAAAGCCATATTTATTGGGGTTCCTATATGCAATGCACAGTGCTTGGCACTAGCAGTTCTACTGGAGAGTAGAAATACATGGTCTAGGGAAGCAATGAGCAGTCAATAGAAGTTAAGTTTTCCTCCATTTCTGGCACTGTACCAGACACGCAAAGAATTTTACTCTTCATCACTTCCCGGTCTCCACACTACCTTCTTCTTCTTTTTTTTTTTTTTTTTTTTTTTGCGGTACGCGGTCCTCTCACTGCTGTGGCCTCTCCCATTGAGGAGCACAGGCTCCGGATGCGCAGGCTCGGCAGCCATGGCTCACGGGCCCAGCTGCTCCACGGCATGTGGGATCCTCCCAGACCGGGGCACGAACCCGTGTCCCCTGCATCGGCAGGCGGACTCTCAACCACTGCGCCACCAGGGAAGCCCCACAGTACCTTCTTAAAGAATCTGCATTTTCCCTATTTTCAGAAAGCCTATGCCCAGAACAACTGATAAGTAGGCAGTGGATCATGTGACCCCATAATTTAGCCATTGGACCAGAGATATAGTCATGATCCAAGCTAGGACAAAACATTTCCCTCTCCAGGATCTTGGAATTTGAACTCAAAATATACTTAGTCTTTGTTGGCACTTAAATTACAAGAGGGTAAAAAGCAGGAAACCTATATAGCTAGTCCCTGCTACGTTAATGAAGAGTCAGGAAAAAAGCCACTGTTGAAAGAGAGAGAAGACTAACACAGACTTTCCAAGAGAAATAGAAAATTAAAGAATCTTGGTTCCCAAATGTTTTCACTCTTTGGGAGTCTTGGCTACATCTCTGATATTCTTCTGATACATTTTCCAATTTGCTTAAGTGAGTTTGTATACCTTGCTACCAAATGGTAACTTGACAGAAATTTATCAGGCAGTAGGGTTGTAAGTAACAGACCCCTGGGAAAAATTGTGGAACATTAAGGAAGTGAAAATTCCTTCATTTGAGGGAATGGTCTTGCTTATGGATGATGAAACAATAAACTGTTTCCCATATTTCCTTGGTACAAACCAAGACTGGATCTTACAGAAAGGGTGGTTTGCCAGCCAGAAGAAAAGTGTAGCATTGCAAATATGAAAATCTCTTATGAAAAGCTGTATCTATCTGTAAGCTGTCTAAAAATTCTGAAATTGCTGAAATCCGGAGCAAGAAATCAGTTAAATGCCATGTTGAATTGCAGCAGTTGAATTCTCTTTTTGCACATCTGTGGCCAAACTACACAGTTCAGCAAAAAGTAGGATTCTGACTTTTAGACTGATATGAGGGGGAAGGTGCAGGTGATGGGGGAGCCCAATTTTGCTAGGTTATTTAATGTTTTTCTTGTGGGCATCTCATGTTGAATAAACTTGATACAGTTTCTCAGTGTAAAGTGGCTTCAATAAATTGGGCTAGAGTTCAGTATGGACCTTGAGGGAACTGGCATTCCTCATATATCATGAGAACAAATTGTAGAACTGTTCATTGTTTTCTTGTCTCTGTTGGCTGTATCATCCATTTATTTATTAATCTTTTCATTCATCAGTTTTCTTTTGAGCTGTTAGTGGGTTCTTGGCACTCTTCTGAGCATAAAACATGCAATAGTGAATAAAGCACAATTTCTTTTCATAGAGCTTATATTCTAATGGGAGAGAAATTTCAGACACTATGAAGAAAATAAAATAAAGTAAGGGAATAGAAAGTGATTGTGGGGGTGGACAAGATAACACATTACCTAAAGGGATCAAGGAAATTCTCTCTTACAATGGGATAACTGAGCTGATACCCAAATAATAAGAAAAATCCAAAGAGCATTCTAAGGAAAAGAAATACAAGTGTAAAGACCCTGAAACAGGAACTTACTTAGTGTGTTCTCCTGGCAGAAATGAGGTTCAGAATAGCTGGAGCCCAGCAAAAGATGGTGAATACTGTGAGAGATTAGATCAGAGATATTACCAAAGTCACATAATATACAACCTTATAGGCCATGTTAAGGTAGTTGGATTCTATTTCAATTATGATTACAAACATACTAAAGAGTTGCAAGCAGAAGAGTAATATAAACTCAACTGAGCTTTAAAAAAGGACACTCTGTATGTTTTGAACAAGAGGAACTGAAGTAGGGAAAGGGAGGAAGTAGGCTTTGCAGTATTCTAGGAGACATGAGAATGGCTTGGGCTATACTGGAGATACTGAGAGGTCACCAGGAGAATACATTGGATATGAGGATAAAGTAGAAGAAAATGACTAATGATCTTTAGGTCTGTGGCCTGAGCATCTGGGAAGATATTATGCCACAACTGAGATTGGAAAGGATGAAAGAGGAGGGATGGTTATCAAGAACTGGGTTTTGTGCAAGGCTTAGGATGCCTATTCACAAGCCAAGAGTAAAGGCTGAGGAAGCAACTGGATTCATAACTTTGGAGCTCATGGGTGCATTTTGGGTACAGAAATACATTTTGGAATCATCAGCATATAGATAATATTTAAAACCAAGAGCAGGACTGGATGAGTAACTGAGTGAAGTTTAGGTGAGTGAAAATAGATAAGAGGTCTAGGATTGTGCTCTAGGACACTGAAGTGTTTTAAGTCAGGAAGAAAAAGAGAAGCCAGGCAAGGACACTGGGGAGTATTATATAGTCAGAGGAGATGAGGGGAAAATGTATCTCAAGGAGTGAGTGGTCAAAAGGTTGGGTAAGAAGGGAATAGAACCAACCATATGATTTGACAAGATGGATGCCATAAGTGACCTCAATAAAAAGATGTAAACCCAACTTGAGTGGTCTTTAGGAGAGAATAGGAGTAGAGAAATGGAGATAGTAATTATAGACAAATCTTTTGAGGAATTCTGTGCTGAAGAGTTATGGAGAAATGTGGAGAAAAATCAAAGAATGTCCTTATTTGAAAAACAATAAAAAAGTGTCTTTGTGTGCCAATGAGAATGATCCAGGAATGAGAGGGAAACTAATGTTGCTGGGAAGGGGGGCAGTGGGAAATGGCAAGCAGGGATAGGATATGGAGCAGTGCTGTGCAATAGAAATATAATCTGAGCCACATATGTAATTTAAAAATTTTCTAGAAGTCACATTAAATTTATTTAAAATGTAAGTGAAACTAATATAAAATTATTTGATTTAACCCCAAACATCAAAATATTATTATTTCAATATGTATTAATATAAAATTATTGAGATAGTTTTCCTTCTTTTTATCATATTAGGTCTGAAACTTGGTGTGCATTTTATGCTTACAGTACACATCAATTTTGATTAGCTGTGTATTAACTGCTCAATAGCCACATAAAACTAGTGGCTATTGCATTGGACAGGACAGATATAGGGCATAGCTAGAAGGTTTGGCATGAGATAAATGTATGGAAATTTTATCCATTGTAACATGAGGAAAGGTAGAAATATATATGCAAATATCTGTATGTTGTGGTGGAAGTTTGAGGTAGTTTTCATCTGACTATACATGTTTTTAAATGAGGTATGAACAAGTGTTAGAGATTTTAAAGGAAGGGGATGAGGAAGTACTGTGAAATGGCTATTCTGGAGAGTGGAAAGGTAGATCTATTAGTCTTATTAGCTCCAGAACATTGGAATGGGTAAAGTCCTAGTTCAAGTTTTTGCTTAGACACAGAAGCCTAGGAGTAGTAGCCAGATTTGACTTTCTGTTTTGGAGAGGTTGCATGTCATAGAGCAGTAGAACCTTGTAAGATTTCTAGCATTTGCTTGTCATCAGTGGAGAACTCTAAACAAAATTTACTGTCACAGAAAAAAAAATCCAAGTGTGATGGATAAGGGCCAGTGCTTGAACTCAAGTCCCCATATCCTCTCTATTTCTCCCCTGGATCTGGTATTAGACATAATAGAACCAGTGGGTAGAGGATTGCAATTTTCCACTGTGTGAACAGAACAGTGGAAGAAGCTTCTTTGCAGAAAGAGTGATGAAGCATGTGTAGAAAGAGTCAGAGATGAGAGACCAACAACCCCAGAGAGATTTGAGAGAATAACTTTGGTTCCAATCCCTTTTCAGGTCCACTGCTTTGCTTGGTTTTGGGTTCCAAGCCATAGCCCCTATCCTAGTACTAAATAAATCACTCCTTTTTTATTGTCCTAGTTGAAGTGATTTCGTGATTTGCAGCCCTGCCATCCTCATATGGAAGGTTAATGAGGTCCTGAGTTGAATGTGGATTTAGTGGGTCAGTTGTAAAGAACGGCATCACAAGGGACTGACTGAGGAGATGGGACTGGCATGTGGACATGGACTAGAGAGGACTCATGGTGCCTACCACTTCATCTTATTTTAAAAATATTTATTTATTGACCCAATTGATGCTTCATTGTTTTAGAATAAAGAGATAATGCCAAAGGTGAAATTAGAAGAAAAACACCTATAACTCTAATAAACAGAATTGACTACTATTTTCTTTTTGGTGTATCATTTACTGAATTGAATGCACATATATCTTTGGCCATCATATAGCTCTTTTTCACAAAAATCTTTTGATTATTGTAGAAAAACATCCCTGTAAAGAACTCTCCTCATCCTCCTTGCCTCCTTAATTCCATTTGACCTCTTTTTTTTTTTTTTTTTGCGGTATGCAGGCCTCTCACTGTTGTGGCCTCTCCCGTTGCGGAGCACAGACTCCAGATGCGCAGGCTCAGTGGCCATGGCTCACGGTCCCAGCCGCTCCGTGGCATGTGGGATCCTCCCGGACGGGGACACGAACCTGTGTCCCCTGCATCGGCAGGCAGACTCTCAACCACTGTGCCACCAGGGAAGCCCCTATTCGACCTCTTTTTAAATTTCATTTCCTTAGAGAATTGTTACCCTTTATTCCCTAAACTTTCTTCATTGTACTGTTCACAATGGAAATGCATTTTCACCGTGGAAATGTAGGCATGCTCTTGGAATCTCAATGAGAAATTCCACTCAAGCTCTTGCTGGATCCTGCACAGAGATAGGGCTGCTGCTGTCCAGGAGGTTTCTAGACTAATAGTAATTTTAATTTCTTCAGCATTGAGCAGTGCTTCCTTGGGAGCTCCTCTAATGCCTCAGCTTAGAGATGGCCTCTGGAACTGGAGGCCAGCTCAACAGAGCTGTCACTGTAATAAACAACCTAAACAGAATCTTGGAAAAGAAGAAAGAAAGCTTTGGAGCATTTACACAGGGTTTCTGCAAAGGCTTTTTTTCTGGGTGAAGTAATTAGTCTGGAGCATTACCTGTCGATAAAACAGCATCCCAAGAAGCTAGAGTTAAATGCCAGAGACTTCTGAAAACAGAAGAAAGGCTATCCTCAATTTCAAGGTCTTTGCTTTTGGCAGCTCCTGTGGCTGTGTGGTGGGAGAAGAAATTTTCCCTGGACTTGGCACCGTGAGGAGTATGGACTGTGAGATCCTTTTTTAATAAGTCAATTTTCTATTACTGCAGTGAGCTAAGTAAAGCAGCCTATTCACCAGCCCAGAGAGGTATTCAATTTTGTTTTTATTATACTGAAAACCCTCTTAATACTCAAAGTGAGTCAGTAGGGAAGCAGTAACACAACCTGTATCTGCTTCTTCAATGTAGGAAATCTTGTTGAATATGTAATGGGGCAGCTGGGGTGGATTTTTACAGAAGCCACATACATACATTTAAAGCCAGGCACGTTTTTCTCATCTACCTCTTTCATTAGCTAGCTTTCTTACTCTGTGGAACTTGTCAGTACATGTATCAGAATACTACGGTTTATGCCAAATCAGCCACATTTGTTTTCCATTTAGCAAAGACTCACCTACCTGCAGGTGATAGTTTATGGTGTGTCCAGGGGATTTTCTTTTCTTTACCTTGAATGCATTTCTTATTCCTTTAACAAAATACTAGCTGCAGTTCATTGAACATCTATGTATTTACTATACTGTCTACTAGAATGTCTCACGAGGTCAGGTATTATCTCTGCTTGTTCACCCCTGAACCATCAATACTTGTGACATTACAAAAGTGTTTATTGAATGAACAAATTACAAGCATTCCTCAGAGATATTGTAGCTTCAGTTCCAGACCACCGCAATAAAGCGAATATGGCAATAACGCAAGTCACAGAAATTTTTTCGTTTCCCCATGCAAATAAAAGTTATGGTTACAGTATACTGTAGTCTAAGTGTGCAATAGCATTATATCTACAAAAACAACGTGCATAAAAATACACGTTGTTAAAAATTTAAAAATACTTTATTGTTAAAAAATGCTAACCGTCATCTGACAATGTGGGGTTGCCTAAGAATTCAATTTGCAAAAAATTCAATATCTGCAGAGCCCAATAAAGCAAGGGATGCCTGTACTTGTATTCACGTGTTGAAACACCCTTGCATAAATAGATATTACTGTCTGCATTTTGTAAAAGAGGAAGCAAAGTCTCAGATAAGTTACCACACAAAAATCACACGATGAATAAGTAAAGACCTGGCCTTCAAACCATTTTTGTTTGCCTCTACTATCCTTCCCCCTACCCCACTGTGCTTCCTCAAATGTTACTTTGATGTGGAAGTCAACCATTTTTCTGACGGGTTCAGTGTTAACCCCATGCTTTATTGCCTTTAAGGGAGCCATGCATGAAGTTTCCTCACAATTCAAAAATTAGAGAAAGGGAGATACTTGATGATTTTTCTCTGTTTACTCAGACATACGAAGGCGGTTTATGTGAATGTGTTAACTCAGTTGTTTATGTTCAAGTTTGCTTTAGAAACTGAGTCAACTACTCCCTTTTCCTGTGCTTCTCCAGTAAGCCTGCCCTGTTTCTTCACCCACCACGTCCTGTTCTAAAAACCCGCTTTCTATGTGGGTCTTCCATAAGTTTCCACAATAGTGACAGACAGGATTTGGTTGGCAGTCTCTTATGAATATAACCTGAAAAAGTCCCACCTTTTTTTTTTTTTTTTTTTTTTTTCTCTTGCGGTATGCGGGCCTCTCACTGCCGTGGCCTCCCCCGTTGCGGAGCACAGGCTGCGGACGCGCAGGCTCCGGACGCGCAGGCCCAGCGGCCATGGCCCACGGGCCCAGCCGCTCCGCGGCATATGGGATCCTCCCAGACCGGGGCACGAACCCGTATCCCCTGCATCGGCAGGCGGACTCTCAACCACTTGCGCCACCAGGGAGGCCCAAGTCCCACCTTTTAATGAGCAAAAGTTTGTCTGATTAAGGTTCTTTATTCATTTTAATTTCACAAAATCCTTGAAAATCCGTGAAAAGTAACAGTAAAGTACACCAAGACACCTAGATATCAGAGCCCTCATTTCCATCTAGTTACTACCCTCATTTTTCTCTGTTGAATTTCTACATTGCTTGAATTTTTTATTCTGTTCACTTGAAGCCATTTGAATTTCTCCAGTATTACTTATTTGCATCCTCCTTTCTCAGTCCCACCTCAATTCCATGTCAGTTTTTGATTGATTTATTTATTTTTGCTATCCTTTCTCCCCTCCCCTTTCTGGGATTTTTCTGCTCCTATAAAAGACACATATAATTCTCTTTTCATCTATATACATATTTAATGTGCTGCTTGGAAAATATCTTTAGTAGGAAGAAAAGGCTGCTAGCTATTTCTCCATTAACACTAAAAAATAACAGCGCTAACCCCACTAGCAACACACACACACATACATATACACACACACATGAGCTTCATGTGGAAAAGAGATATGAAGACATGTATGTATAGTTTATTTCTTAGGGGTCTTGTCTTTCCTCTCTGTACATTCCCATTTTTGGCTACTATATCACCTATCATTTTGTCATTTTTTGTAATGCTTTCATCTCTCTCATTCATTTTTCCCATGATACTTTATATTATCCAAAGTGAATAGATCATGTTAAAAGCATTAGGATTCTGCTGCATTTTATTTCCCTAAGAGCCAGGAAGAAAACTGCTTGCTGTTCTGGTATTTTCATTAAGGTGAACATGCCAAACTGGGAGAGAAATATTAATGCCAGTAGTTTAGTTTCTATGTGGATGATGACAGGTTCTGATTTTTATCTCACTTCTCCAGATATCACTTTTTTTTTTTTTAGCAAAGAGGATATGAGGGTGCTGAGATTCTTAGGACTGGGGAAATTAAATAACTAATTTGCTCATTTGATGAATGGCATGAATATCAGTGCCTCTCACATTTGGCACCATGAATATTTCTGACTATCAATCCAAATACATTCAGCTGCTGGGTATTAGCTATGTCTGCTCAGGAATATTGCCAGCTGCAGGTTGGAGCAAAAATCTTGAACTTGGAGTTCATGATATTATTGTGATGGAAAACACACTAGACAGGGGTTGATATAGTCATTAACAGGGACACAAAGCCTTATTGAGAAGAGATTTAGGACATATGGAGTGTCCCGGGTCCTTCCTTCAACTTGCCCTGTGTTCCAGGACAAAGAAATATTTTCATCAATTGGGTTCAGGTAGACCTTACTCTCTTTACCTTTCATTTGGTACTTATCATATACTGCTTTCTATTCTTTATACTCTTATGCATTATGGGACATAAATGTCCTATCTCTGAAATAAAACAATACAATTATTTAATTATCTCTATCCAGGGTCTTACACATAATTCATCCTCAATCATAATTTCTACTGGTGATTGCCACTCAATTTCCACTTATTTTAAATTTGAGCTTCAGTTGTGTTTTCTTCTAGCTTATAAAATTTTTCCTAATTTTTTTTATAATTTATTTTTCTTTGTTCAAATCTTTGGAAAGTGTGAGTTTTATATCTGATTTTAAGGAGCTCAAGGGAAATAAATTGCAATCTGAAGATGGTAACTAATTGTCCAGGGCAGTCTAAGGAATAATTTGCGAAGGAAATGGTGAAGAGCATAAAGCTGAGTGCTAGAGCATTATGGGAAATAAAAGTTGGCTGGCTAAGTAGAGACAGTTGATAAAGGCATCACTATCCTTGTTTTGTAAGACAGTAAACTAGAAAGTATTCTTGCCTTTTCGTAACTTTATTCTCATCACTTTCAATGACCTGTCAATTGCACTTCTAAATATCTCTTGAAGCTGTCCAATTATCTTTATGTCAATTACCTCTATTCTTTCAATGTTCCCACATTCCCTTGGTGGAATCCTATAATAGCATTCTAATTGTTCCTCACTCATTTATTCATTTGTTTATTATCTCATCCAAACATTATTGAGTACCTGTGCAGGAATATAGTAATGCACGAGAAAGATGCTTTCTCTGCTTTAATCATGTAGTCTAGTGAGAGGAATGGCCTTTAAACAAATAAGCTGAGCAAAGTGTGAGGAATACTGTGATATAGAAAACACAAGGGCTGGCCTTTTCTAGCTATGAGTTCTCTAAATCACATCTGGGGTGAGTTTCTTAAAATGCAAATATATGTGTTATTTCTGTGATTAAAATTGTCTCAGTGGTTCAACATTACCCTTCAGATGGATACAGCGCTCAGGACACTCTTCTGACCTCTGCTTCCCCTTCTTACCTCTTCTCATCTCTTTACAAATTCTTTCAGGTTTTCTCTCCTGTGAAAACCATTTTTGACCTCAAGCCCTTTTTAAATGCTCTCATCTCTTCCTGCAAATCTCCCCTCCACCCCTTTCCTCTTAGGTCTCAGTTTAGATTTTATTTCCCCAGCAAAATATTCCCATATCTCCTGTCTAAGTTTGGAGACTCTGTGCTCTGCTGCCATAGCAACCCATCTTACCCCATCAAAGCATTTACATTCCACTGTAAAAGCTTGTTTAAAGTTCTGTCTCTCCTGTTAGGCCATAAATTCTATATCTGTTCAAGTTAGTTGTATCCCTAAGGACTAGTAAACTGCCTAGGTAAAGTGCTGAGAAAATAAGTGAATCCATTTCATTCAATGTCATTGCTATGAGTCCATTTTTCCTCTTGAGAGCCTTTCAGATTAGTCCCTTCCTTTTACCATCTTCTACCTCTTTAGTTCAAACTTCCATGATAACAAGTCTCTCCAAACCACTCATTTTACCTTTAATTGGTGTGACTTAGTCAATTCTGTATGTTTCAGCCAGAATGATCTCCAAGTGGCAAACATGATCATACTATTCCAGTTCTTTAAGAAAGCATTTGGGGCTTTCCATTGCCTAGGACATAAATTCCCAAATTACTGGATGGTGTAGAGGGCAGTGAGGCCCTCTAATTTTCCCATGGAGTACTCGGATCTTGTTGGTTCATGCTGTTTCATGCCTCTTTTGTTCCTGTATTCTACTCAACTGTCTGTTTGGAAAATTTCTACTCATCACAAAGAACTTTATCAACTATGTTCTCATTGTAAGAACTTCCTCCAATGCTAAGGAAAGTTAGTCTTTCCCTCCTTTGTGTTACCAGTGTGCATTGTTCATCTCTATTACAGTGTTTGTACATGCTTTTTCAAATATTCATGTAGCTTTTTCTTCTCTCCTACTGGACAATTCTTTCATTCTCAGTGTTTAAAATAAGATAACAGGCCCAAAATGAAGTCACTTATGCTAAGCACCACCTCACCAAACCAAAACTTGATTATAGTTTCAGTCTCCCAGAGATGGAATCTTAAAGCAGTCAATCCGGAATCACCTGATCAACACTAGTTAGGTCACCTGCCTGATAGACCCCTGCCATCACCTAAGGGAAAGTATCCTTGCAATGACCAGTCCTCTTTTTTTGCCTAATATGACTTCCTTGTTCCTACTCCCTTTTGCCTATAAAAAATCTTTCATTTTGTACAGCTCCTCAGAGCTCCTTTCTATCTGCTAGATGGGATGCTGCACAGTTCATGAAATGTTAAAGACAATAAGATCTTTAAAATTTACTCAGTTAAATTTTGTTTTTTAGCATTCGCATCTAGTGTTTTTATTGAATGAAAAATATTGAAAATACAGAGCAAACTGCTGTAGCAGCTATAATACAATTAAGATATATTAGAGTTGCATTATCTAGACACTTTTGGCAAAAGACAATTCTTGCAGTTAAAGTTACTGTCACAGAAGGTATCTATAGGCTGAGATGTCATCAGTCTGTCTTCTATGACTAAATGATGTTCTTGATGCAATTTTCATTGCTGACCTTTTGCATAGAGATATGCCAGTAGACTCACAACTCTGGTAAGCTCCTTTTTTTCATATCTTTACAAATATACTTATGACAGTGCAGTGGGTATGGGGGTGCAACTTCTATAGCTTTTCATAATAATTATAACTGTTATTATTAAGAGTTCACCTACATACTTCAGTAACCATTGTTTTAGTACAATAAGACTCAAAAGTAAAGCTAACTATACATAACTGCTGACATTAAGAACAAACAAAATAAGCAACACAAACAAGAAGCATGTGAAAAGCATGTGCCTTGTCTGCACTCGGTGTCAGGATGGATATAAGTTTTAATTCTCTTAATTATTTGATCAACGTACCATCTGCTGGTCTCCATTCACATCCCTGCCATGAGGAAGGAGGAAACAAATAGATGGTCTATTTGTCTGTCTTATCCTCAGTAGTATTTGCATAGAATTAGATTTGAGTGGGACTCTCACTCCCTGATTTACTAATTTTCATGGATCTTATAATTCTCAAGGACCGGAGGAATATTCATAGCAAAAGAGGCACTACAAAACCTATAAACAAGTAGAAAATACACAGCCAAAGCTAGTGTGATCTCTGAGAAACTTTAATGGACATTGCTTTCTTTTCATTCCTATGAAAGGGGTCGTCTAAATAATTTATGAAGCACTAACCAGAAATTAGCTATGCATCAGCTTCCATTATCATAGGCTCTACTTAAAATGGACCATAGCATGAAATATATTTCCCAAATTGAAGTCAAGGTCAAAACATACTTTTGAGATGTATACGGCATATAAAGGAAGGTTTGATTGCAAAGGAATATACTTTGTTGAAAAGAAGGTTCTGATAGGGTTAGGGTTAAAATAATTCTGCTAAGCATGCCAGTAACCAGGCAGATTTTGAAACTGTTAACGTGAATCATTTTCTTTCTATCACCTTTAAAGTTTCAAAAGGTTTGACGTAGTGTAAAAACTACTGGGGAAATGTCAAATTGCCCCTTGGTGTAGTTCAACAATCACTGAGCCTTCTCATCTTAGAGAGAAATTTCCATTTCAAAAACACTTTTCTTATTTCTGATGAAAAGAAACATAGAGATCATATATTTTAAAATCTCATTTTCAGAGTGTAAAGATATGCAGAAAATTTTAAAACTGGCTAGTTACAGGGCCACAACTAAAAAAATGTACGTATGTAACCTGGTTCTCTCAATGGAATTATTTCTACTATTCCTTTGACATTTTCACATAAGAAAAACAAATCAGTTAAGATTAAGGAATTTTAAATAATTTAGATAGAGACTAAACTATTCTTCATCTTGTTTGGCAAATCCTTTCTTTATAGATAGAGAACTCTTCAGTTTTTATCTACTTGTTTTGGCCAAAGATGATAGAAATATTCCTCATGCATAAAGAGGAAAAATTTTCCTGACATGAAGTCTGTGACTCACCAGTAATTGTTTTCCATGCAAATTATTTTACTATATTCTCTAATAATTTTTTTTAACTTTCAATTATTATTATACTCTAAAAATAAAACTATAATTCATTATATTATTCAGGCTATTAATAAATACCTCATGATTTTTTTATTCCTAACAGGAAATATTTTGTTTTATTCTGCATTCATAAAAATCTCTTTTACTCAAGGATTTCAAAATATTTTATAAGCATTGGTCCCACTATGGTTTGGTTAAAAAAACAGTATGGTGTACTGAAATTTAGCACTTCCTTGGTAATCGAATATATGCTTCCTTTTCCCACTGCTATCCTCTATGAACATGGATATCTCACTGTACCCTTTTGCAGTTAGAGAACACCTTGATGTAGAGCCTCACATGCAGTTTCTTAGGAGGACACAAAGTTTTCTAAGAAAGAGTCCTTTCCTCAAGGACCTAAAAATCTTTAAAGAAGGTAAGCCCTGAATTAAAGTGAAAAAATCTACAGTACCAGGAAGTATGTATTAAGTATGTGGGGGTAAATAGAGTATTACTGGGTGATCCAAGCGGACTTCATGGAATAGATGGCTTTGGGTTTGAGCTTAGAAGGATGACTAGGTAGGGAACAATAAGGGAACATTGTAGTGTAAGATGTCCTATGTCAAAAGAAATGAAGATTAGAAAGTATAAGGTATGGCTAGTAGTTCCTGTTTGGGGGAAGGGTGGTGAAATGGGACACTTTTTAATTCAATTAAGATACTAAAACATAGCCAGGTTGTTATGTACCATCCTTTCTAAAATGGCAGCCTACATGACTCACCATTCACATGTTCTCCAATATAATTCAAGCTTTTCTTCTCTGTATGTAGTTAGAAAACTCTGTAATTAAAGAGAATTCAGAGTCCTATCAGGGAAGAACCAAACCTCTCACTCAGTTGGGATTTTCTAACAAAAGGAGTGGATAACACCATTTCACTATAAAACAGTGCTACCCAAAGTGTGTTCTGGAACATTTAAAACTGTTGGGAACCAATCCACAGCAGATAAGTATATAAATTGAGAGTAGGGTTTAAAAAGTCTATTGGCAATACAATATTACCACAACATTCATGCCCATGATTGGTGGCCTCATTTTGTTGAACAGGGTATAGAATGGTTTGGGTATACTGAACTCATGTCCTGGTTCATAGGTGACACAAGCTACATTTTGATCATGTTTGGGGGACCACATACCAGTCTGTGATGGGTTAGAAATGATTTTTTTTTTTTTTACCACAGATAGCTAGAGAAACCCATTAATAAAGAGTTAAGAGGAATGTTTATCCATCTATTCTCAGCAAATATTTATCTCATACCTACTGCACACTATTTTTTAGTTGTAGATTAGTATGTTTCATTCACAGGATTTGCTGGGAGAATAATTTTCAGCTTTTTCTCCTAAATTCAGCTACCTTTCACCTGACTGTGGAAACTAGAGATCAGGTGTTGTCCTAATAAATAACTCAGTATTATGCTTATAACAACACTAAAAGTTATTGAGCACTTACCATGTGCTATGCAATGTTCTAAGCATTTTACAAATATCCACTTATTTTATGTCAGGGCCCAGTCAGAAAGCTAATAACCACAATAGGTGTTCAAGTAGGGGTCATTTAACCTAGGGAACTGGTTATACAGGTGTGGGGGAGCTGAAGAAAGAAACAGAGATAACCATATGGAAGCAGCTACATGTACTTTACTCCCCAACATCTGGGAGAGCAACAGAGTTGGGTTTACCAGAATCCAGTAGATCACAGGAGGGTGCTCAGACTTTTGATGAGAGGGTTACTCAGCTGTAGTTGACATCTCATGAATTTGAGAAATAACCCCATAGAGCCAGCCAGTGCTCCGTTCTCTGAAACTATGGCATGGACAGTCTATTGCTAGTATCTCTAAGAGGGCAGGTGTGTTGAAATAAGTTGGAGGCTCAAATAAATGGGCATAAATAATGCTGACAAAAACAGCAAGAAACAGGAGGAGGTCCTTTCTTCATCCTCCTACTTTCCAGTCTACCTCTTTGTGCCTCTTATTGATAGAACAATGAGATGCCCACTGGCAAAGGGGTCTGAGACATGTAGTTTGCAGACTCCCTTCTCAGCACCAGAGAACAGAGGAGAGAAGAGTAGATTTGGAGTGAGAGACAATAGACAAATAATAGACACAATAATTTAACCTCATGCAATCCTGTAAGGTAGGTGCTATTATTATCTCTTTTCAGATAAATAAACCAAGAGCCAGAGATTTTAATTAGTTGTCCAGGGACAACTGGTGGCGACAGTGGGTATGAGCCAAGGCAGTCTGACTCTAGGGCCACCTGCCCTTGCCTTGTATGCTGTACTATCTCTTTGTTAAACTGGGTAGTAGGTCTATTAAAGAGATTAGTTGATAAACACCATGTATTACATAAACTTATCACTGTTTCTCTGTTTTTATGATGCCTGTTAAAGTTTTTCATTTTGAAGTTAAAATATTTTAAAATTATTCTAGAGCATCTAAAGGATTCTGCCATTATTCTATCTACAAAGAAGAGAAAATAGTAAGAGAAGCTTTGTATTTCTGATGTATGTGAAGCTTTATATTTCTCATGAAGCTGTACCTTTCTGTAATATGTCTTAATATGTTTAATTAATTTTATGTGTATGTGACTGGAGTGGTATTGGGTAATGGGGCACAGTGTTAGTAGGGCTTATTCATTCATTTATTTAACATATTTATTAATACATTAATCTATTTCACATATTGTAGATGATGTTGAAATAGCAATGAATAAGACAGACACGGTTCCAACTTTCATGGAGTTAATATTTTATTTGTTCAATAAAGTAGACTGGTGAATTAGTGAAAGGCAATACAGTGAATTGCAATGTATTAGTGGACTTATTTATTATTTAAATGAGTAATTGGACCAAGCACAAAGGTTGCTTTAAGATGTAGACTTAATAATTTCTGTCTTTGCATCCCAAGCAAGAGAAGGGAAGTAGGTTAATGGCCAGATGGCAAGTGACCATTTCTTTAGGACTTTGGAATATAATATGCAGAGATAGAGAAATGGCCTCATGGGAAAGTGCTCTAAAGTAATCAGAAACATTCAACTGGAAATACGTTGGAAACAAAGTTAAAGTCTCTTTAGTAATTTTTTATTTGCCAAAGGAAACAACACTCAACAATATAAGTTCAAGATAAAAGAGCAAGTAGTTGAAAAATTTATGAGTCTTCCATTATTACCTTCAGAGATTTTCAACCAGAGCCTAGAAACATTGGAACATGCCTTAATTTTTGGTAATCGAACATGTTTAACCACCAAGACAGAAAATGAATTACGCTAAATAGATTCTTGGTTCTTCTTTATGGTAGACCTTTGCCACGTTTCTAGTTATAATGGGAAGATCTGAGATTGTATGTTTGCAATATTGGCATTTCTGGAACAATATATTTTTGTGCAATTAAGAGAATTTTTGACATGAGAAATATATTGTAAAATCCAGTATGATATCTCCATCCTTCTTACAATGATTATATTCTCACAGCTAGCTGGACACTTAACTCCAAGAATTTTTGTAGATATGTTAAGGCAGAAGCTTGGAAAAAAGATGAAAACATACAAACATGTACATTAATAAAGATGACATGTAGGCTGAGCTAATAAAATGAAGAGACATCTTCTCCAGTCTCTACAAGACACCCACTTCAGACCTAGGGAAACATACAGACTGAAAGTGAGGGGATGGAAAAAGATATTCCATGCAAATGGAAATCAAAAGAAAGCTGGAGTAGCAATACTCATATCAGATAAAATAGACTTTAAAATAAAGAATGTTACAAGAGACAAGGAAGGACACTACATAATGATCAAGGGATCAATCCAAGAAGAAGATATAACAATTATAAATATATATGCACCCAACATAGGAGCACCTCAATACATGAGGCAACTGCTAACAGCTATAAAATAGGAAATCGACAGTAACACAGTAATAGTGGGGGACTTTAACACCTCACTCACACCAATGGACAGATCATCCAAACAGAAAATTAATAAGGAAACACAAGCTTTAAATGACACAACAGACCAGATAAATTTAATTGATATTTATAGGACATTCCATCCCAGAACAGCAGATTACACTTTCTTCTCAACTGCACATGGAACATTCTCCAGGATAGATCACATCTTGGGTCACAAATCAAGCCTCAGTAAATTTACAAAAATTGAAATCATATCAAGCATCTTTTCTGACCACAGCGCTATGAGATTAGAAACCAATTACAGGGAAAAAAAAACGTAAAAAACACAAACACTTGGAGGCTAAATAATACATTACTAAATAACCAAAAGATCACTGAAGAAATCAAAGAGGAAATCAAAAAATAGCTAGAAACAAATGACAATGAAAACACGATGATCCAAAACCTATGGGATGCAGCAAAAGCAGTTCTGAGAGGGAAGTTTATAGCTATACAAGCCTACTGCAAGAAACAAGAAAAATCTCAAATAAACAATCTAACCTTACACCTAAAGGAACTAAAGAAAGAAGAACGAACAAAACCTAAAGTTAGCAGAAGGAAAGAAATCATAAATATCAGAGCAGAAATAAATGAAATAGAAACAAAGAAAACAATAGGAAAGACCAATAAAACTAAAAGCTAGTTCTTTGAAAAGACAAACAAAATTGATAAACCATTAGCCAGACTTATCAAGAAAAAGAGAGGATTCAAGTCAATAAAATTAGAAATGAAAAAGGACAAGTTACAACAGACACAGCAGAAATACAAAGCATCCTAAGAGACTACTACAAGCAACTCTATGCCAATAAAATGGACAACCTGGAAGAAATGGAAAATTCTTAGAAAGGTATAACCTTCCAAGACTGAACCAGGAAGAAATAGAAAATATGAGCAGATGAAACACAAGTAATTACATTGAAACTGTGATTAAAAATCTTCCAACAAACAAAAGTCCAGGACCAGATGGCTTCACAGGTGAATTCTATCAAACATTTAGAGAAGAGCTAACACCCATCCTTCTCTAACTCTCCCAAAAAATTGCAGAGGAAGGAACACTCCCAAACTCATTCTATGAGACCACCATCACCCTGATACCAAAACCAGATGAAGATACTACAAAAAAAAAAAAAATAGAGACCAATATCACTAATGAAGATAGATGCAAAAATCCTCAACAAAATAGCAGCAAACAGAATCCAACAACACATTAAAAGGATTATACACGATGATCAAGTGGGATTTATCCCAGGGATGCAAGGATTCTTCAAAATCGGCAAATCAATTTGATACACCACGTTAACAAATTAAGGAATAAAAGCCATATGATCACCTCAATAGATGCAGAAAAACCTTTTGACAAAATTCAACACCTATTTATGATAAAAAATCTCCAGAAAAAGGGCATAGAGGGAACCTACCTCAACATAATTGAGGTCATATGTGACAAACCCACAGGAAGCATTATACTAAATGCTGAAAATCTGAAAGCATTTCCACTAAGAATAGGAAAAAGAGAAGGATGTCCACTCTTGCCACTCCTATTCAACACAGTTTTGGAAGTCCTAGCTTTGGCAGTCAGAGAAGCAAAAGAAATAAACGGAATACAAATTGGAAAAGAAGAAGTAAAACTGTCACTGTTTGCAGATGACATGATACTATACATAGAGAATCCTAAAGATGCTACCAGAAAACTACTAGAGCTAATCAATGAATTTGGTAGAGTAGCAGGATACAAAATTAATGCACAGAAATCTCTTGCATTCCTATATGCTAATGATGAAAAATCTGAAAGAGAAATTAAGGAAACACTCCCATTTACCATTCCTACAAAAAGAATAACATACCTAGGAATAAACCTACCTAAGGAGACAAAAGACCTGTATGCAGAAAACTATGACATTGATGAAAGAAATTAAAGGTGATACAAACAGATGGAGAGATATACCATAGTCTTGGATTGGAAGAATCAACATTGTGAAAATGACTCTACTACCCAAAGCAATCTACAGGTTCAATGCAATCCCTATCAAACTACCAATGGCATTTTTCACAGAACTAGAACAAAAAGTTTCACAATTTGGAAGCACAAAAGACCCTGAATAGCCAAAGAAATCTTGAGAAAGAAAAACGGAGCTGGAGGAATCTGTCTCCCTGACTTCAGAGTATACTACAAAGCTGCAGTAATGAAGACAGTATGGTACTGGCACAAAAACAGAAATATAGATCAATGGAACAGGATAGAAAGCCCAGAGATAAACCCACGCACACATGGTCACCTTATCTTTGATAAAGGAGGCAAGAATATACAATGGAGAAAAGACAGCCTCTTCAAAAAGTGGTGCTGGGAAAACTGGACAGCTACATGTAAAAGAATGAAATTAGAACACACCCTAACATCATAAACAAAAATAAAATGAATTAAAGACCTAAATGTAAGTCCAGACACTATCAAACTCTTAGAGGAAAACATAGGCAGAACACTCTATGACATAAATCACAACAAGATCCTTTTTGACCCACATCCTAGAGAAATGGAAATAAAAACAAAAATAAACAAATGGGACCTAATGAAACTTAAAAGCTTTTGCTCAGCAAAGGAAACTACAAACAAGATGAAAAGACAACCCACAGAATGGGAGAAAATATTTACAAATTAAGCAACTGACAAAGGATTAATCTCCAAAATATATAAACAGCTCATGCAGCTCAATATTAAAAAAACAAACAACCCAATCCAAAAATGGACAGAAGACCTAAATAGACATTTCTCCAAAGAAGACATACAGATGACCAAGTAGCACATGAAAACCTGCTAAACATCACTAATTATTAGAGAAATGCAAATCAAACTACAATGAGGTACCACCTCACACCAGTTAGAATGGGCATCATCAGAAAATCTACAAACAACAAATGCTGGAGAGGGTGTGGAGAAAAGGGAACCCTCTTGCACTATTGGTGGGAATGTAAATTGATATAGCCACTATGGAGAACAGTATGGAGGTTCCTTAAAAAACTAAAAATAGAATTACTGTATGACCCAGCAATCCCACTGCTGGATATATACTGAGAGAAAACCATAATTCAAAAAGACACATGCACCCCAGTGTTCATTGCAGCACTATATATAATTGCCAGCTCATGGAAGCAACATAAATGCCCATCGACAGATGAATGGATAAAGAAGATGTGGTACATATATACAATGGAATATTACCCAGCCATAAAAAGGAACGAAATTGGATCATTTGTAGAGATGTGGATGAATCTAGAGATTGTTATACAGAGTGAAGTAAGTCAGAAAGAGAAAAACAAATATCGTATACTAACGCATATATGTGGAACCTAGAAAAATGGTACAGATGAACCAGTTTGCAGGGCAGAAATTGAGACACACATACAGAGAACAAACATATGGACACAAAGGGGGAAAGTGGCATTGGGGGGATGGTGGTGTGATGAATTGGGAGATTGGGATTGACAGATATACACTAATATGTATAAAATAGATTAGTAATAACGTGCTGTATAAAAAAATAAAATTCAAAAAGATAAGAAAGTGAAAGGATGGGCTTAAATCCAGGAATCCTCAACACAAAGACGTGCAATAGATCCATCAGAGTGCTGACTGGATTGCATGTTGTGGACTGGTTTGAGCAGTCACCTGTGAAGTCCATTATGAGGATAAGGCACTATTCCAGCTTTCATCTAAAGGTGAAATGCTCTTATCTGCAAAACCCTCCTTCTGTTATCCACTTGTTTCTTTGAGACATTTTATTTTTTCAGTTTTCCAGTTCACTCTTCTACTGCTTCAACTCTTCAACTTTAAGGAATGATTGATGACTTTCTTGGAATTTGACCTTTAACTGTATTTCCTAGTTCCTGAGTTTTGTATCTTTCCTTTGGTATGGTGCCTCTAAAAGTTAATCCTTTGGTTAAGGAGTTATTTGGTTTAGCTCTTGGGTTTCCTATGCATCTGAGCTGCCATTACAGACAGCCTTATAGATGGCCTGGACACTTACTGGGCTAGTTACCAAGATCTCTTGGCCTGTACTTCTCTGTATGCAAAGAATGCCTGGTGTTGGTAGGCAGTAAAATAAAATTTGTCTACAACTGACATGTATCCTTTTAAGCTCTGAAACTTTCTTTAAAATTTTAAACTAATTTTGATTTACAAAAATCCAAACATGTTTCACAAACTTTCTTGCTTTTATAAGCAGAGTATGATGAGCAAAATATAAGCATTTCTTGATGACTCATTTTAATTTTGAAAATTAACTACTATACCACAACATAAAAGAGAGTAAATGCACTTTACTAAATGGTCCCAGACAGCTATATATTTTGCATCCTTATGTCATAATTATTTTCTTTTTTTTCCAGTTGTTAAGCTATCAAATAAACGATTCCCCAAGATCTCCCTGAAATGTTGTTTGTAATTGAAAAACCAGATAACCAAACTGATTAAAATAATATCACTCATAAAAGTGGGTGACCTCTGGGTGATGGCTGATGGACTTTACTTTTAGCCAGGAGCCTAGAACTAACCTCTTCTCCCCACTCCTGCTCCCCACCAAGTGATTGCCTTTTCCAAAAGATAATTTCAGTGAGGCAGAGCCTGTTAAAGGCCAGTGAGGATAATTAAATTAAATCCAGGAGCTTGGGACAGGCAAGCCAGAGTTAAGACTGTGAGCTTGAGTGGTACCAGTTTGAAAGGCAGCATTAGCTCTTTGGTTTCTGATGAAACAATCATTTTGGTGCTACTTTGGAATATCTTTTCCAGTTGCTAAAACAGCCAAAGTCTGTGACTCTAGTCCCTGGAGAATATACCTTTGGGGACAGTGCTTATCCCTTTCAGAGTCCAAGAACCTTGTCTTCTTACCTGGATTCATGATTATACCCCTAATCTGCCCCAGGATTCTCTCTCCTAGGCTTTCTCTGCAAGGTGTTTACCCTCTTTTACCTAAGAACAGAAGTCAGTCAACTACAGCCAGTGGGCCAAATCTGTTTTGTATATCTTACAAGGTAACAATGGCTGTTACATTTGTAAGCAGTTGAAAAAAAAAAGAAGAATATTTTATAACATGTGAAACATATTTAAAATTCGAATATTTATGCCCATACATAAAGTTTTATTGGAATACAGTCACACATTCATTTATGTATTACCTATGACTGCTTTCACATGGCAGATGACTCTTAGGCAAAGCCTAAAATATTTATTATCTGGACTTTTACAAAAAATGTTGCTGACCTCTGCCCAAGTAGATTGCATGACTCTCTCCTTTTACCCCAGCATCATCCATCTTCTTACCTTCATTTTGTAAATAGGACCTTTCATAGCAACAACAACAACTACAAAACACATATATGCTTTAAAATAGTATGTTTAAGGAAGGGAAAACATATTGCAGATATGTCTGTGACATTCCAGTGCAATATAAATTGCTGAATGTTGAATCCCCCGATTTTGAATGATAGCAAAGAATTTAATCATGGGCACGTTTTCAGGAAGTGTTCAGAAATAAAGTCCTCATGGGCATTGCCCCTCTGAAAGCCACATAGTGGATTTATTTAGTCTCCACTCCCTTGGGAACGCTTAGTAATATACCTGGGCTAATATTTGTTGTGGCTCAAGTCATTTTCTCTCCTTTATCCTGGGGGAAGGGAACGGCAACCAGAAGGAACATGCTGCTTCCACACTGTGAAACTGCCAGGAAAGGGGGGGAAAAACTATAATCATTCACTTCTCTTGTACGAGGCAGAAGTGAAGGAATAACCAGGAAGCAAATTTATCAAGGGTCCCTCTGTGCATAGTGCACCATGCTTAATTTAGCTAAATACACGTATACACGAAAGGCACAGCCCTTATTCTGTAGGAGCCTGAGCCTGAAATCAGAATGTGAGGGTCAGACTGGTGTGTATTTCTGACTCCAGAATGAAGCCCTCAGGCCTGCTGCTGTGTGTGGCCTTGTTGGCTCAGTCTCTCTCTCTACCCCATGTCTGCTTCCGTATTCTGCTGGTTCTGGAGCACTGTAGGGGGTTCTCAGGGCATCATTCTTCTCTCTAAACTTTTGCCCACTCTGGACCTTCCCCAGGAATACCCTGTCTACTACATCCCTCTTAGGCAAATTCTATGCTAGACTCAAGAATCCAGAAAAATTCCACTTAAAAAAATATATGGCTGCCTTGAAACACACCAAATGACTCTTCTAACTTCTTATTATCATTTCATCCATTGAGTATGGTCTTCTTATATTTTCAGTTTATATTTTCTTTAAGTATTTTATTTGTGCTAGTCCTAATTCTTAAATGTCAACTCTTGAGGTCAATTAAAGGTTGTATCTTTATTTCTCATTGGAAAGTCCTAGCATTTACAGACAGACACACACACACACACACAGTTTATCCTCATTATTCATAGATTTTGTATTTGCAAATACACTTATTTGCTAAAATATATTTGTAACTGTAAAATCAATACTCATAATACTTTCGTGGTCATTTGTGGATATGCAGAGTCCACAAAAATTTTGAATTTCCCAAAATGCATGTTCTAATCTCATACTGTAAACAAGTATTCTTTTCATGGTCTAGTTAGTGCCATGTTTTAGGTAATTTGGTGCTTTTTGTTGGCGATTTTGTTTTTTATAATCCCCTTAAGCATAGTGCAGAAGTGCTGTCTAGTGTTCCTCAGTGTAAGAAGGCTGGGATGTGCCTCACAGAGAAATTATGAGTGAGATAAGCTTTGTTCAGGCATGAGTTATAGTGCTCTTGGCCATGAGTCCAATGTTAATGAATCACATTATACATTAAATAAGATGTCTTTGAGCAGAAACACACATAAAATAAGGTTATTTATTGATCTACTGATGAAAATGTGACCAGAGGCTCACAGGAACCTAACCCTGTATTTTCCCTAGGAGCAATTGTTTGGTATTCACTAGTTCAGTGTTCCCAGTGACTTTATAGAACATAATTACTACTACTGTAAATAATAAGAATTGATAAATATGTATGCATGTATATAGGTATATAAACACGAATGAACGTTTGGGCCAACCCTATATATATATAGGGCCAACTCCAATACATAAGTTGTCCCACCCTCCATCATTCACCACTGTCAGAGTAAATATGCATCTAGCCTCAGTACAACATGTGAAAAATCTGTTATTTGATGAGCTTCAGAAGCAGTTTAATGGATTAAGTTTTCCTGTTCTTCAACATCCAGACCTTCAGGATGTCCTAGTTATTCCTGTTATTGGACCTAGGAGCAATTTGGGCTTCCCTCGTGGGGCAGTGGTTAAGAACCCTCCTGCCAATGCAAGGGACACGGGTTCGAGCCCCGGTCTGGGAAGATCCCACATGCCACGGCACAACTAAGCCCGTGCGCCAAAACTACTGAACCTGTGCTCTAGAGCCTGTAAGCCACAACTACTAAGTCTACGTGCCACAATTACTGAAGCCCGCATGCCTAGAGCCCGCACACCACAGCAAAGAGCAACCCCCCACTTACCGCAACCAGAGAAAGCCGGCACACAGCAATGAAGACCCAGTGCAGCCAAAAAAAAAAAAAATAAAACACCTCCAATATATATAGATATATAGATATATAGATATAGATATAGATATAGATATAGATTTTTTTTCCTTCCCAAGAAACCTGGGGTTATTGGTGGCTTCTTGGGCACTTTTGCGTACACTTTATGGACCCATGAGCTTGCAATACCTAAGTCTTTAGTTGTTCACTTTCCCATTCTATGCTTCCTGTCCCCTTCCAGATACATGCTTCTGACACTGGGTTTCTAGTTCGATAAACAATTGAGATGAAAAGGAGCATGTCATTTTGGTTATTGTGAAAGAACTTGATGCTACCTGTCTGTTGTCAAACCATAGTTTTCTCTCCATTTCAACATGAATCAACAGCCTGCCTTTACTTCAATATCAGTCAAGGGAAAAATAAGCTTTCATTCAGAGGTGACGAATATACAGCCCACTTGCCACCTCTCCCTTCTTGTTCGTGGTTCATGTCGCTAATTGCTCGTGGTACTCCTGCTGCACCCTGATGTAATTGTATTTTACAGAGAGAGGAGAGCTTGCTTCCTCTCTCTGCTCTCCACCACGTGATGATACAAGGAAAAGTCAGCAGTCTGCAATGTAGAGGGGGGGGTCTCACCAGAACTTGACCGTGCTGACATCCTGAACTTGGATTTCCAGGCCACAGAACAGGGAGAAATGAAATTATATTGTTTATAAGCCAACCAGCATGTGGTTTGCAATAGCTGCCTGAACTATGACAACAGTGTGCTTGTAAAGCAAGCCAAGCCCACCACTATTTGGGCTTGTTTTACAATACATTTTATAGACTCACAGGAGAGATAAGAATTGTAGATGTCAGTTAATTCACCCACATAATGGTTAAATTTCTTCTGCAATATCCCTGACAATAATTCATTTGGCCTCAACATCTCCAGTCGTGGTGAAATCTCATTGTATTTGGGAACCGCTGCAGTTTTGTCTCTCTGTGGATCAAGCCAAAGTCTGCTTCTCTCTAATTTCTCCCCAACAATCCTCCTCATTCTGTTCTTTGAAGCTAAACAGACCAAGCTGTTCTCTCTCTTTTACGTGAGAATATTTAAATATCTAAGGAGAACACAGATGTTTTCCCTCTTTCCTTCCTTCAAGACTCCTCAATCCCATTGACTCCAACTGAAAAAGAGGATTTCAAATCCTGTCAGGACAGAGGTCTCTTTTGAACACAATTAATTTGTCCAGGTGGAATTCAGTTTATACCGAGTAGAATGGGAAAATTGTCACCTTTTTTTTTTTGCGGTACGCAGGCCTCTCACTGTTGTGGCCTCTCCCGTTGCGGAGCACAGGCTCCGGACGTGCAGGCTCAGCAGCCATGGCTCATGGGCCCAGCTGCTCCGTGGCATGTGGGATCTTCCCAGACCAGGGCACGAACCTGTGTCCCCTGCATTGGCAGGTGGACTCTCAACCACTGCGCCACCAGGGAAGCCCTGTCACCTTTATTTTTGGATACCCTGCTTCTAAAATCCACTCCTCCCACTCCAGAGACAACTTTTCCGGGTGGAATCCTATTCCTTCTGTGGAATTCAGACATCTTCCCTTACATCCTGTCCCCCTCCTCTGTTCTTAAAATCACCTTATATATACATCTTCATTTTGGCATATATCACATCGAATGGTGATTTATTCATTCATTCATTCATTCATTATTTACATCTGTTTATCCCACTAAATGCTAAGCTCCTTGAGACAAGGACAAGGTATTATTCATCACTGGATTCCCCTTTATGTCGAGTGCAAGCTAGAGACTCAATAAACGATGTTGACTAAATGGATAAGTGACTATGGACTAAGACTCCCTTCAGCCTTTTTTAGCAGTTGTATTACATGGTTGAGTCATGTTGAGTACCTTGCCAATTTACGTTTCTGAAACCTTTTCACCTTTTCACTGAAACCAGCTAAACAAGGTTTTCTTCATCACACTTACGCCTACATATATGTATTTTAACCTTATGTGTGTATTGAAAAATTAAGGTCTGAGAAGCATATTTTAAGTAAAATAATTCTAAATTATTTTAAGCTATTTATTAATCCAGAGTAGACTTTATATTAACTCATGGTACCATAGGTACTTGGAAACAATGAAACATTCTTTCTTTCAGCCAGTGTTTCACTCTTTCAGATTACCCTCCTGTAGGAAAATTTTATTAGCTATTTATATAAAACTTCCTGAAATGTCAGCCATCAAGAACCTGAGAATCAACAAAGACAACAAGGTTAAGCAGATTTTTTTGTTTTTGCTTTTGCTGTATTTTGATAGCAGAGAGAAGAGTGAGAGCAGAGCGAGCTTCTCACGCCTATCCCCAAGCCCTGTGTTTTGGACCATGTGATCCCTTTGTGGGTTCACGTCCGTAGCATGTCAGAGATTCCTTTACTATGTTTCTGTGTCTTTTCCTCCCTGAAGACCAGATCAACTTTTTTATTTTTGAAAGCAATCGTTTGGCATAAAGTGCTACAAAATGACATCTAAACAACCAAAGTATGTTCTCAAGCCATAGAATGCTGGACAGGTGTAATAGAGATTCACTTCCCCATTTGGGATTTTCTGTTACTTTGAACTGTCCTTTACCTCCCTTTGACTTTTCATGTGGTTGTATAAAAAAAGGCAAATAAAAATAATCCTGGTTAATTCCATTCATAATTTCTATGGCACATCTACTTGGTGCATAGAATTTATTATGGCACATATTTTAAAGTATATGTATGGTGTGGGAGCTATGGTCAAAAAACCTTATAATTCTATTTTAAGCATTTATCATAAAATTATTATTTTCCCATTAACCATGTCATTATTTTCTGGTTGCTCAAGTATGCTTTGTTTCTATTCTGGATCCATTCCCCCCACCCCCCCACCCCGCCATCGGAATAAATGCTTCTAGTTATATAATGGATCTCCATGGGAAAATCAAGTCAAGTTATATTAAACTTATTGGACTTGGCTATTTAAATTTTGTCATTGTAAGTGCCTGAGAACACAAGGAAAAATGAGAAATAAATGTGAGACATCAGGTAAATATTACTGGAATGTCTTGAAATGAGTCTGAAATAGCTTTGTCTGTGGTCTAAACTATTGCTTTAACATTTTTAGAGCATTTATCGAAGGGTCCTTTATTGTACAACCAAAAGCAATTTTTCAGACCCCTTGATGATTATGTTCACTTGAAACGAAAGCGTGTTCCAGTAACGGTCTGATTTCTATCTATATGTCATCAAGATTTTAAGTAGTTTTCCTCTATTTCCCACTCCCTATAAACTCCCTAAATTCAAAGTTTGCCTTCTCTCTAACATTTAGCACATCGTTGGTGCTCAATAAATGTTTACCAGTTGGGATACTTACATTTAACAGCTGTAACCTTGACTCCAAGGACAGCTGCATTTTAATGATGTGGGACGTGATTTATATGGAAGCTGCTCAAACTCATAACTAAAGCACTTAGGCTCCCCTGGGATGAAAGGTGATAGATTAAGGTAAAATGGTACTATTATTTAACTCCGAAAGAGGTAAATTACACTGGCAAAATGCTATTTGATGTTGCTGGCAAACCGCTGTGGTCTAATGCTTCGCTGCCATCAGGAAACATGGTTCAGTGGTTGGAGCTGTGGTGTAGGAGGGAGGAGCCCTGGGTGCCATTTCTGGTTAATTCACTGACTTCCTGGGTGACCTTGGTCAACTCACTTAGCCTCCCCATGCCTCAGTTCCCTCCCTAGAAATGGAGAAGGACAAAACCTTTCAAGACTCTGCTCTGAACGGATATTTTAAGAGTACAACTTTGAAATGCTTCATCAATAGCATTTTTGTAATAATGAGTTTTTTTGTTTTTCTTGCAGCTGTGCTGTTGGCTGTAGGAAGGCAGTATATATTAATATGCCCTTAGCCAGAACACACAAAGTCAGTGCTCAGAGTGGCCATGGGCTCAGGATTCTGTATTTCAGAACAGGACTGCCCCCCCCCCCCCATTATCACTGCCTCCAGACACTTTGATTCCACACCTGTCCATGCACAATTCTTACCACTTGGTCCTCACCATTTAAAAAATAGATTTTTAAGAAAAGAAATTAGCACTTTCCTGAATCCATGATTGTGAGAACAGTGCGGATTGTGAATCAGCCCTGTCAGTAATCAGAGAAGAACCTGTTCGTATGTTCGAGAAAAGTAACAAGCAGACTCCCAAACTTAAGGCTTCTGTTGACTTCTGAGTTGTACAACAGAGTAGGGGACAGTAGGGGTCCTCATCTCTGTCTGTTTTAATCTGATGAGCCTACTGAATGAGGATGTCCTGTAGTGGGAACAGATAACATTTCAGATTTTGTAGGACCATTTCTTGAATTATGACCATCTTTCTTCACTCTGAATTCCTGGAATGGCTACTTAGGCTGCTGGAATCCTGACAACACCTAGACAGACATATAGCAATTCATCCATACTACCTGTCAGATGTAAGTTCCTTAGGAATTTGGTAGTATGAGGTATGAGGTATAAGGAGGAAAAAAGAGAGGATAAGATCAGTATATAAAATATTTTCGATTTTCTTGATTGACTAAAATGTTCCAATGAAAATCTTTCTTGATGGCTTTTTATCACTTATGAAAATGTATTGGGCTTTTCTTAGGGGAATGGAGAGTGTCACTGACTTGAAATCTCATTTTAACCATCTTTACAAACACAGTAATTAGCATGTACTTATATAGTGCAGTGGCTCCCATACAGGGAAATTGAAGTAACCTTGAAGGAAATTGGGAAATAATAGTGATTTTAAAGGAAAATATATATATATATATGGTAAACATAAATACACACAGCTACGTTTTTGAGGTTATGAGTTATGGCTACTGGACTGCCATCACATTTTTTATTTACTGATTTTAGTTATAAATTATACTATGATTTACTTCTATTTCTTGAGTTCTTTACTTTTTTTAAAAAACATCTTTATTGGAGTATAATTGCTTTTTCTTATTTATTTATTTATTTATTGCGGTACGCGGGCCTCTCACTGCTGTGGCGTCTCCCGTTGAGGAGCACAGGCTCCGGGTGCGCAGGCTCAGCGGCCATGGCTCACGGGCTTAGCCGCTCCGCGGCATGTGGGATCCTCCCGGACTGGGGCACAAACCCGTGTCCCCTGCATCGGCAGGTGGACTCTCAACCACTGCGCCACCAGGGAAGCCCTGTCACCTTTATAAAATTAAGGCATTAAGCCAGATTTATCCAATAGGTAGTTTGCCTCAAATCTTTGTGACTCAGTTAAATCAGACAGAACTGAATTATTTTGATTTGCTTGACTTATGAGGGTAAAAACAACACAATAACTGACTACCAGATTTTATCAACAACCCTATGAGGTATGTATTACTAACCACAAAGAAAAGTGAAGTAACTTGTCCAAGATCACACAGCCAGTAGACAGTAGGGTTGGGACAGCACAACATCACTCCTCAGTCTAGACTCAGAACCTCTAAACTGTATTTCCATCTTTAGGAGTCTTATGAATGCTGCAGAAGTGGTAGGACTGGACTTAGGCATGCTACTGTGTTGCCCATATTAGCAAAATTACATTAGGGAGATCCTAATTCAGCTCTTTTCCCCACAACACACATAAACCCAAATAAAAGCACAGACACATACATTATCAGTTTGTAAGGTAATTCAAAGTGTAACAATACTACCTCAGAATTGTAAAGACCTACAAATAATAAAACAATGTTCACACTAATGTTTTTATGTCAAGAACCCTGAGGGTCTGAAATATTATCCTATGAAAAGACATAAGATTCTTGGTTCAGAGACAAAATACTTGATTATTCATGGCAAGACAGGCAGCATAAGCTTCCTGTTTGCATTGGTTTCCATCTCCACCCCCAGATCCCAAGGTGGTCACTTGGAGATGGACCCAGGTAGATGCTGGGCATACAGTGTATTTGTGTCACAGATAAGAAATCCCAATCTTTAAAGGGGTTGCAAGCAAACCTGCCCAACCTTTGCCCAGAGGGAGATCTCACTATATTTTTATTATCTTTATTATATTGGGCATCAAATAAATCTTCCCTCTGCCTAGGAAGGTGATGCTATTTCTATCTTGCAAGGCTGTTTTCCACTCTTGAAAAGAATGCTTTGAAAATACATTTTGAAATAATAGTCTAGAGAAACTCTAGACTCAGTAACTCTGCTCATAAGACATGTATATACACAAAGGAGACCCATAAATAAACATTTCCCAAAAATATATTTTCTATACTCCATGCTAAGTCATTTGACACTCATAGGCACTCATTTGCCTGTTGAGATTAATAGGCAAATCTTATATTTTCTATTTTATAGAATTCTCTACTTATAAAATGATTCTCTTGGCTAGGTAAGACTAATGTAGCTTTCATAACCTAAAAATAATTTAGTTGATAACATATATATAAATGTTTGAAAAAAATCTCAAGTACACAAATTGATGTTTAAAGGGAATAATTCTCATACAATAAAGGCTTAGTATACAAAGGCTTTTCTCTAACACTATTTGATATTGTTTGTTTATTTTTTACTACCTACATGACAAGGGGTAGATGAGCTAAGTGTAAGGATATGTATTGGGATCACTGGCAATCAAAGAAGGAATAGAAATAAAGATAATACACTTCCTAGTTTATATAATAAATCAATAGAAAAAGATGATCTGAACTGATACCCTATGGAAGACTACACTTATTATGTCAAGAAACAACAATCTGTATTAGAATACAGTTATATGCATAATGTGTTAGGTTCCCAGTTTCTAAGGTTTGGAACTTCTAAATGTGCTCAACTTGGGACCAAGGCATCCTTTATAATGGGAAGAATTTAAACCTGATGAATGTGGTCTACTACAGGAATTTCAAAGGGATTGACTTACTATTACTAGGCTCTTTTATTTAGACAAGGCAGCTTAGATTTCATCCCACTTTGATGGACAAAATTAAGCCACAGAAAGTTGGTTATTTGTCTAATATTACTGAGTAAAGAAGAGATATATTAATATGGTGTTGCTGTGTAGGGGATATGTGAGAATTGGGGATGGGAAGGCTCACATTTTCTATTTCAGCTCCTACTTAGAAAGAGGCAAGGGAAGAAGTGAAAGTCGCTGGCAGCTTGAGGTGAATTAGAGCAAGCAGCCAAAGGGCAGTAAATGGTGTTGATCATTTACTCAGAAGTACTCTTTGGGGCTGTGGCTATTTCAACACCAAATGAGCTTATTGTTCTCATTGTATGGAGCCCTTCCGTCATTATTGATGACTGACACAAACTGAAAAATGGCCACAATTGTACAACATCCAAAATATGTTTGCAATAAATTCTGGAAGATTTGGCCTCATCCATCAATTGAATAGTTTGTCCTAAATACACAAGATCATTCAACCCACAGCATCTTTGTAACAGTTGACAAATTATCCTTATTCAGTGGGACATTTAAACTTTGTCCTTCAGGGCTGTGAAATGAGAGGAATGTTCCTATCAAAAGTCAAAATCTAAAAAGCAAATTTCGATCTGTCAAATGGTCAAGTATGTTAAAACTGAAATATAAAGCTTCTAAGACACTTAGGTCATTTTTTAGACTCTTGTTTTCCTGGCAAGTGAAGAGTCTTTTTGGGACAGGACTCTTTTTTACTCACAATTCATAATTCTTTGTTCACCTATATGTAAGCTCTTAATGATATTAAGGTCAAGTTAACAAACTTACAAGTTTCTAATCACTGTGTGATTATTAGTTTGGGGTATGTTTAAATGACTAGATCTTCAAACCTTCTCTGCTTCTTACCAGCTCTTAGCTCTAAATATGTGTCACAGAATAAATGAGAATTCACTATGACAGATCAGTATGGACTTAATTTAATTCAATGCCTAAGATATTACCATTATTATTAGTTATTCTTTTTCTAGTGTTTATCATACCAACACCTGTAATAATAGTCATGGTAGCAAACATGATAAAAATAATATATTTTTGTCATAGACAACTTCATTTCAGGTTAGTGCTAATAGAAACTTATCTAAAATTTTGCCATTACTTGGGAGTGAGGTAGGGTTTTCAAATAAAAAAAATACAAGATGATTAGTTAAATTTGAATTTTAGATAAAGGATGAATTTTTAAAATTTTTAATATAAGTATGTCCTAGATATTGCATGGACAGACATATTAAATAATTGTTAGTTGTTTAAATTTAACTATGATAATATATATATATATATATATACACACGTATATATGTATGTATGTGTGTGTGTGTGTGTGTGGGTGTGTGTATATATATATATATATATATATATATATATATATATATATATATATTTTTTTTTTTTTTTTTTAACCTGGCAACCTTAGGATAGGAGAAGCCAGTGTTTGAAGAGAAAAAGGCATCTCTTGAAGTCTCAAATAGAAAAGCTGAGGACACACTTGTAAAGGCAGCAAGGCAGCTCTGGAAATGTTTTCTATATCCTTCCCTTTTTACCAAAGAAGGTGGAATCTGTTTACTAAGGCAAAAAATATTGTCCCCATCACAGTCCTGGCTCATTTTGACAAGTACTGTTGACTCTTGAATGACACCGGTTTGAATTGCATGGGTCAACTTATATGCAGATTATTCTTTTCAATAAATACAGTACCTGTATTTTCATTTTACAGATTTTTAAATTAAATGTGGGAAAACGTTTGTGTTCATTTAGAGATCACAGTTTGTGAAATGAGAAGAACTAGGGACAGGACAGGAATAAAGATGCAGACGTAGAGAATGAACTTGAGGACACGGGGAGGGGGAAGGGGAAGCTGGGATGAAGTGAGAGAGTAGCACTGACATATATACACTACCAAATGTAAAACCCATAGCTAGTGGGAAGCAGCTGCAAAGCACAGGGAGATCAGCTCGGTGCTTTGTAACCACCTAGAGGGGTGGGATAAGGAGGGTGAGAGGTAGGTGAAAGAGGGAGGGGATATGGGGAAATATGTACACATATAGGTGATTCACTTTGTTATACAGCAGAAACTAACACAACATTGTAAAGCAATTATACTCCAATAAAGATGTTAAAAAAAAAAACAACCGTAATGGAAAAGAATATTTAAAAAAGTAAACAAAATAAAATTATTTTTTTAAAAAAAGCTGTCCTACTTAAAAAAAAGAAAGGAAAAAAGGAAAAGAGCTAGGGTTTGAGTCCTGATTCTATCTAAACTGTTTCAGCTTCCTGCCCTTGGGTGAGTCATTTATTAATCCCTTTGTTTTTGAGGCTGAGATAGCAGTACCTGATTTTCAACTGCAGGGGATTGGGACCCATAAACACCGCATCATTCAAGGGTCAACTGTATTCTTTTTTTCCCTAGAACTTAAAAAAATAAATGCATCACTGCGTGGAGGGAGATTGATTTAGTATATTTCCTCTGAGTATCATGAAGCCACTAGATGGCAGTATCAGCTCATCATACCCCATCCCCTCCCCAGCATTCTGTAGCCAATTTTCTGTACCTTGTCCTCTTTCTCTTCGCAGGTTTCAGCTTGTCGCTTTTCTTCTCCCTCTTTGTTTTCTATTTTTACTTTTATTCAAATGCTAGGAAAACCAGCTGGTTGAAGAAGTCATGCGGTGCTCTGCACGTTTTGTCACAGGGGTGCTGTGATTGAAAAGCTAGGCTGCTGGGGCTGAGTATCAGGCAGGAGAGCAAAGGGACATTTGCACTGGAAGCTGTGGCAGGGTTGATGAGGGCACAGAGTTTGATTATGCTTTGCTAAACCCTGTGGACCCAAGATCCAGCCTCCTGTGTGGGGGAATCTGTCTCAGCTGTTGGCAGACAGCCAGCTGAGAGTAGCAGGTGGGGACAGGACATCACATGAGACTTCCCAAAGACTGGAGTTGGAGTTTTAGTGGCTGTGAGGTGTTCGTTCCCAAGACATGAAGTTTATTTTTACAGTAAGAAGACCACTGACTTGCAAAACTGTATGCGTGAAAGGGTTAGGAATTGAGTTTTAGTTTGTAGAGTATGTACTCCTTAGAGATTTTTTAAGTTGCAAGAAAGGAGGACTTCTCTATTTTGTTAAAGACAGAATGCCCTAGAATTCTTTCTGAAAAGGAGAGAGATGGAGAATACTGTAAAGAAAATGGGTTAAATGAGTTGGAGTTCCATTGTAATCCTTACTAAGTGCATGTTACCCATGTGGTGAGGGCACTCCTCACAATGAAATTCCTTTCCCTCCCATCTGTATGTACCCCATCTTGTGCTCTCAGAATCCATATTTTAGTTCTTTACAGGGATATAGCTTCTTTCATTTAAATATTTCAAAGCAGATTATGAGCATACTTTGCATCTTAATTGCACTACTTCATTGTTCTTCACATTTGCCAACCTAAAGCTAGGTATGCTATTTTTTTAGCTGAATATTTCTCCTCATCCTTTTTCTTTCATTTAGTGGAGAAAAACAATTATGACACTTGTCTAACATATTAGATATAGATATATACCTCCTGAATTCTTTTTTGAGCTTGGAAACAGTAACTCTTGCCAAGAGAGTCTTGTCTAAGTACAGTGGACTTTATCTTTGCCACCAGTAACAACCAGCTGCTTAGCAACAAACGGGACTGAGGAAAGGGGAGCACCTGGTACAAACTCCTGGAACTCGCCACAGTGGCCAAGCGTCCCATTCATTTTAGATCTGCCGTCAACTCTTCCTGGAGGAGTGGGGCAAATTCAAGGATGTTTTGCCATCATGAGAATTATAAGAAAATGGTTTTCCTTAAAGGAGCCTTTAATACCACATGTCAGGAGATTAACAAACAAACAAACACAAGTTACTTTTCAAAAATATTTTCCATTAATGGATGTATAATTGGGGTGTTTTTTTATCCATTCATTTATATTTTATTCACCTATTGACAAATATTTATTAAGCATATTCTATGTGCCAGGCACCGTGCTAACAGTTGGAAAAACAAAACTCAAATGTCAAAATGGATACTGCCACACCTTCAAGGAACTTAAAGTATATGAGATGGTTTATTTTAATGGGAGTTGTGTATGGACTTAATGATTTTAAAATCAGTCAGTGGAATGTTGTGGAACAAGGAAAACTAATATTTAATAAGTGCCTCCTTTTAATGAATGTGTTATTTCTCACCTTTCACTCTAGTATGCTATCTTATATCATGAACACATAGATCAAGCACATTTACCACTTTTAAACAATTGTTTTTAAAGTTTATCTGGTAGGAAATTGTCAGTGTGTTTCCTAATTATAAATTCTATCTATACACTCTTCAACAACAAACATTCATTGAAAGACGTTCGAGTGTCAGATGTGCTCTAGATGTAGTGGATGGAGCAGTAAATAAGATGGACCTCTTCCTGCTCTCATGGAGATATTTCCATAGGGGTAACAATTATACATTAGAACTATGAATTTTACTGTTTTAGTATTAATGAGAACTAATTCATCTTAGTGAAGAAGAGAGCTTTTTTCTGTGGAAACTGGATTCTTATATCTATATTCCAGAAATCTGTGAAACCTATTCTGCAGGACTGGGAGAGTTAGTATGTGAGCAAATGGAGACAGCAATCTCCTTCCACGCTCGGGTCTCCAGCAGAATGCAGACTATGGGTCTGATGAGCAAGATGGAATCTGTCTTCCCTGCTCCTCTACCCATTTCATAACAAATGCATATCAAAGCAGGAGACAGAATTTATAGAAGTAAGTAGACATTTGCCCACTCTCTTCTCTAAGTGTTGAAAAGTGATGTTTGTTAAAATGTTTTTTTCAGAGAATAGTAATAATAATTTTGACATTCAAAATAATATTTGGTGGGCTATCAGATATCTACTCATTTACTTCTATTGAGGTGTGCTTTCTCTGTCTCTGTCTCTCTCATTATCTATCTATAAATTCTAATATTTGATCACTAGGAGTATTCCAAAAGCTCCTGCTGGAATCCAGAGAAGCAAGCAAGCGTCCTATAGTCTAAATTGCTTAGCTACAGGTGGTGAAGAAACTTTCTTACAAGGATATTGAGATAAAATTTCCTTTCAAAATTCAGCTAAAATGCTGGAGGGCAGTTTTCTTCACAGGCAAAGCACGATGGAACTGCAGGTTTTATGGCTTTCTGTAATCGTATGGATTTTCGTTGTCTCTCAGACCAGGGCTTCAGAGAACTTTGTTCCTATTTCATCCCAAAACTGGAGCTTGCAAACTCAATGCCGCTAAATATAAATGTAAGTGTGGATGGAACTTTTACCCCTTCACATAAAATGCTTTTCGCTTGATTTCTCTTCATAGCTGCCAAGATGAGTAGAGAGACACATTGCAGCTTGTGGTTTTTGGATTTTGTTGCAAATGTTGAAGCAAGGGGTTGATTGCTTGGTCTAAACGTGTAGCAATGGCAACAGCTGCTTTACAAAAGCATAAGAGGGAATGAAATGATTTAAAATAAACAGTAGTTACATTTATGACATGCATACTGCCTGGATATTTTTCATTTTCCTTGCCTTTGCTAAAAATGAAACACTGGTACAGATAGCAGTAAAATAACTGCATTCTAAATTCAAGTGTTCATGCCTCACAAGTGAGAGCCTTCTTTCAGACCTTTTTTAAAATTTTATTTCAGTGTCTTTCTTTATTGCATTAGGCTTAATTTCACAGTAAACGTGACCATATTTATTTGCATTTTGAAAATGCAACAAGTTTATAGCACATTGTAAGCCCTTCCTTAATCTTGACTTAAATCAATAAAAAAAATATTGCTGAGTATTTGCTTTGTTATTATAATTACCTACCTCTTATTTTCATCAGTCAGTGATGTCATGTCATAGAATAGCTGTCATCTGACGTGGCATTTTGGTTTTTTGAAAATTCTCAAACTTTTAAAGATGGATCTTTGAGTGATCTTCTTATAAGTATGGAAATCTTGTCTCCAGGGTCAGTTGGGTTTAAACAGTCTGATATATGACAGAAAGTAAAGTACCTTCTCTAACTTTGGGATCAGTAAAAAGAACAATTGTCTTTAACGTCTTTTTTAAATGAATGTTTTCTGTTCGTCTTGTTCACAAAATAAAAGATTGTGAAAATCTAAATGGACATCAGGTGGTCCTATCCTCCATTATTCTGATGTGAATCTTGTTGACTGGAGATGTTGAAAACATAAAGAAAGTGAGGGAAAGAGCCAGAATTAGAACTCAAAGAAAGTGAGGTTAGGATAAGTAGAAGGAGATGATTCCACCTGTGTTTTAAAGGCTCAGGAAGGGGTTTACCCAGATTTATAAAGTGTTGAAGCCTATGTACCATTTTGGTGGGCTACCTTTAAAATTTTTTTTTTGAATTTATAAGTGTAAAATTAGGATAAAAATAAATATTTATTTAAGATGGAAACAAACTAAACCAAGTTAAAGATTTTCAGAAGATGAGAAATACCACAAACATCCAAAACTTTTTAAAAAATTAACATTTAAATTAATTCTCTAGTGCAACTTTGTATATAATACTCCTTTTCTCTATATATACATATATATTTTTTGCTGCATTCTCTTTAGCACTTTATATGAAAATGACTTTATAGTATCACTTCTATATCAAGAATAGAAAAATCTTTTCTCTATTGTGAGTGATTAAAAAAATTTTATTAATGATTTCATGTACAGTTGTGCTTGTAGTTTATAATGTGGTTGCAGGTTTGTGACCTCAAACACAGGATTCCATGCAATCTATTTCATGTAATTACCTTAATAATGTGTTATACACTTATAGTTGTATATGATGTATCGTTAAATATATTCCTCACAGATGGAACTTCCAGTTTGACTAGGTGTTAATGAGAACTGAATTTTCTGCTTATAATTTTACATCTCTGATGAATGGAAGAATTTTCCATAGACTGGCTTCTGACACATTATCTTTCAGATCTTTCTTCCCTGCTCATCACTTGCTCTGGTGGAGGGCACTGGAGGAAACTTTCATATAGCAGTACGTCAAGGTGCAAGGGAATCAATAGAGGAGGTAATAGGAATATTCTTAGAAACCATTCCTACACTGGGATAGCTAGCAACAACTTACCAAGGATGGAAGTGACTATAAAACCTCAAAAATAATACACTAAATATATACCCAGACTTCCTGCCTGCCTGCTAGACTTCCTTCCTTCCTCCCTGCCTCCTTCCTTTCTTCCCTCCTCTTTCTTTTTTTCCCTTTCCTGTCTTTTCTTCTCTCTTGTTTATTTTTTTTTAATTTAAGAACTTTGGAAATACAGAATTAGTTTAATCATAATTTTTCATTCATTATGCATCATTATCCTTCTTGCGTATGTTGTCTTTTTATATTAACTATTTCTTTTGATTTTTAAATAATAAAATAACACAATGAACATTCCAGTGAATATCTAAAACAAATCGATAATTCACACAAATCTGTTCCTCCACTAGCCTTCAACTTCCCCATAGAGATCCTTGCTATCCTAAATTTTGTGCTCATCATTCTCTTGAACATAATTATATGTCTAAAGGATGTATTAGTTTTATTTGTTATTGAGCTTCATAAGAGGGTGTCATACTGTTACAGTCTTTGGGGGCTATTTTTTAAATTCAGTTTTATATTACTGAAATCACTCTGTGTGATTCCATGCTACAACATTCCATTGTGTTAAATTGTTGCATTTTAGTCATTAATCTTCCTCTTGGTGGGAATTTATATTGTTTTCAGTTTCTAGTAATTACAATTAGTGCTGCAGTGAATATTCTTGTTGTTGTCGTTCCATGATGCTCATATGTAAGATATCCTTGAGTATTTTCCCAGGAAGGAATTTTGGAGCCATAGTCTGCCATTGTTTAGCTTGTAAAGATAATCTTAATTTGTTTTTAAGACAACTTGTAAGCATTGCACTTATATCTGCAGTGTAAAAAGAGATCCTCTTAATCTATTTCTCCTTCAAAACACAGTATTGTTAAATTTGTTAATTTTAGCCAGTTGAGGGCTTCCCTGGTGGCACAGTGGTTGAGAGTCCGCCTGCCAATGCAGGGGACACGGGTTCGTGCCCCGGTCCAGGAGGATCCTGCGTGCTGTGGAGTGGCTGGGCCCGTGGGCCATGGCCGCTGGGCTTGCATGTCTGGATCCTGTGCTCCACAACGGGAGAGGCCGCAACAGTGAGAAGTCCACTCTTTTTTAGATTCTGTTTCCATATAGGTCATTACAGGGTATTGAGTAGAGTTCCCTGTGCTATACAGTAGGTTCTTATTAGTTATTTACTTTATATATAGCAGTGTGTATATGTCAATCCCAATCTCTCAATTTATTCCTCCCTACCCTTTCCCCCCGGTAACCATAAGTTTGTTTTCTATATCTGTGACTCTATTTCTGTTTTGTAAATAAGTTCATTTGTAGCATTTTTTTGGATTGCACATGTAAGTGATATCATATGATATTTGTCTTTCTCTGTCTGACTTACTTCACTCAGTATGACAATCTCTAAGTCCATCCCTGTTGCTGCAAATGGCTTTATTTCATTCTTTTTTATGACTGAGTGATATTCCATTGTATATCTATGTACCACATCTTCTATATCTATTCCTCTGTTGACGGACATTTAGGTTTAAGTGGTGCTGAAATAACTGGACAGCTACATGTAAAAGAATGAAATTAGAACACTCTCTAACACCATACACAAAAATAAACTCAAATGGATTAAAGACCTAAATGTAAGGCCAGATTCTATAAAACTCTTAGAGGAAAACATAGATAGAACACTCTCTGACATAAATCTCAGCAAGATCTTTTTTTATCCATTGCCTAGAGTAAAGAAAATAAAAACAAAACTAAACAAATGGGATCTAGTTAAATTTAAAAGCTTTTGCACAGCAAAGGAAACCATAAACAAAAGGAAAAGACAGCCCTCAGAATCGGAGAAAATATGCAAAGCGACCGACAAGGGATTAATCTGAAAAATACACAAACAGCTCATGCATCACAATATCAAAAAAATAAACAACCCAATCAAAAAATGGGTGGAAGATCTAAACAGACATTTCTCCAAAGGAGACATACAGATGGCCAAAAAGCACATGAAAAGATACTCAACATCAAATTATTAGAGAAACGCAAATCAAAACCACAATGAGGTAGCACCTCACACCAGTCAGAATGGCCATTATCAAAAAATCTACAAACAATAAATGCTGGAGAGGGTGTGGAGAAAAGGGTACCCTCCTACACTGTTGGTGGGAATGTAAATTGGTGTAGCCACTATGAAGAACAGCATGGAGGTTCCTTAGAAGACTAAAAATAGTGTTGCCATATGATTCAGCAACCCCACTCCTGGGCATATATTTGGAGAAAACCATAATTTGAAAAGATACACACACCCCATTGTTCATTGCAGCACTATTTACAATAGCCAGGACATGGAAGCGACCTAAATGTATGATCCTCTTAATGTATTGTTGGATTCGGTTTGCTAATATTCTGTTGAGGATTTTTGCATCTATGTTCATCAGTGATATTGGCCTGTAATTTTATTTTTTGGTGATATCTTTGTCTGGCTTTGACATCTGGGTGATGCTAGCTTCATAGGAGGAGTTTAGAATAATTTTTTCCTCTTCAATTTTTTGGAATAATTTGAGAATGATAGGTGTTAACGCTTCTTCAAATGTTTGGTAGAAATCTCTTTTAAAGCCTTCTGATCCTGGACTTTTGTTTATTGAGAGTTATTTGATTACTGATTCAATTTTATAACTGGTAATTGGTCTGTTCATATTTTCTATTTCTTCCTGATTCCTTCTAGGGAGATTGTGTGTTTCTAGGAATTTTTCCATTTCTTCTTGGTTGTCCATCTTATTGTTGTATAATTATTCATAGTAATTTCTTATGATCCTTTGTATTTTTGTGGTATCAGTGATAATTTCTGCTCTTTCATTTCTGGTTTTATTTATTTGGGCCCTCTTTTTTCTTGATGAGTTTGGCTAAAGGTTTATCAATTTTATTTATCTTTTCAAAGAAGCATCTCTTAGTTTCATTGAACTTTTCTATTGTTTTCAGTCTCCATTTCATTTATTTCCACTCTCATCTTTATGATTTCTTTCCTTCTACTAACTTTGGGTTTTGTTTTTTCTTCTTTTTCTAGTTCCTTTAGGTGTAAGGTTAAATAGTTATTTGAGATTTTTCTTGTTTCCTGAGGTAGGCTTGTATTGCTATAGACTTCCCTCTTAGAAGTGCTTTTGCTGTTTCCCATAGATTTTTTTTTTTTTTTTTTTTTTTTGCGGTACGCGGGCCTCTCACTGTTGTGGCCTCTCCCGTTGCGGAGCACAGGCTCCGGACGCGCAGGCTCAGCGGCCATGGCTCACGGGCCCAGCTGCTCCGTGGCATATGGGATCCTCCCAGACCGGGGCACGAACCCGTATCCCCTGCATCGGCAGGTGGACTCTCAACCACTGCGCCACCAGGGAGGCCCACCCATAGATTTTGATTACAGTAAGTCCCCTACATATGAACAAGTTCCATTCTGAGAGTGCATTTGTAAGTCCAACAAAGTTAGCCTAGGTACCCAACTAACACAATCGGCTATATAATACTGATAGTACTGTACTGTAATAGGTTTATAATACTTTTCACACAAATAATACATACGTAAAAACAAAAAACATAAAAAATAGAGAATTTTTTTTTTTTTTTTTTTTTTTTTTTTTGTGGTACGCGGGCCTCTCACTGTTGTGGTCTCTCCCGTTGCGGAGCACAGGCTCCAGACATGCAGGCTCAGTGGCCATGGCTCACGGGCCCAGCCACTCCGCAGCATGTGGGATCCTCCCAGACCGGGGCACAAACCCGTGTCCCCTGCATCGGCAGGCGGACTCTCAACCACTGCGCCACCAGGGAAGCCCTAAAGAAAATATTTTTAATCTTATGGTACAGTACCTTGAAAAGTACAGTATACAGTACAACCACTGGCATACAGGGGCTGGCACACACGTTCTCATCTTTGGAAGTTCGTAACTTGAAGGTTCGTATGTAGAGGACTTAGTGTATTGTGTTTCTATTTTCATTTTTCACCAGGTGTTTTTAAATTTCCTTTTTGATTTCTTTAGTGAAGCTTGGTTGCTTATTTGCATATCGTTCAGCCTCCATGTATTTGTATTTTTTGCAGTTTTTTCCTTGTAGTTGATTTCTAGTTCATAGTGTTGTGGTCAGAAAAGGTACTTGATATTATCTCAATCTTAAATTTACTGAGATTTATTTTGTGGCATAGCATGTGATCTATCCTGGAGAATGTTCCATGGGCACTTTAAAAGAATGTGTATTCTGCTACTTTTGGATGAAATGTTCTGTATGTATATCTATTGAGCCCATCTGCTGTAAGGTGTCATTTAAGACCAGTATTTCCTTATTGGTTTTCTGTACGGATGTCTGGATTTTCTGTCTGTTGATGTAAGTGGAATGTTTAAGTCTCCTATTATTATTGTGTTACATCAGTTTCTCCCTTTATGTTTTTAAATATGTGCTCTATGTATTTAGGTGCTCCTATGTGGAGTATTTATATATTTATAATTGTTGGATTGATCCCTTTATCATTATATAATGTTCTTCTTTGTCTCTTGTTATAGTCTTTCTTTTAAAGTCTATATTGTCTGATATAAGTATTGCTACCCCAGCTTTTTTTGTTTCCATTCGCATGGAATATCTTTTCCATCTCTTCATGTCCAGTCTGTGTGTCTTTAGATCTGAAGTGAGTTTCTTATAGGCAGTACATATATGGGTGTTGTTTTTGTATCAGTTCAGCCAACCTTTCATTTGATTGGAGAATTAATCCATTTACATTTAAAGTAGTTATTGATGTGTACATACTTATTGCCATTTTGTTCATTGTTTTCTTGTTTTTGTAGTTGTTTTTTTTCTCTCCTCCCTTATGATTTAATAACTATCTTTCGTGTTATGTTTCTATTCCTTTCTCTTTTTTGTGTTTGCATCTATTATAGGTTTTTAGTTTGTGGTTACCATGTTTATCTATAGCAACCAGTATAAATACATGATTATTTTCAGTTGATGATCTCTTAAGTTCTAACACATTCTAACAGCTTTGCATGTTTACTCCCCCTGCCTTATGCTTAATATTTTTGATATCATATTTCACATCTTTTGGTTTTGTGTATAACTTAACTACTTTTATGGATATAAATAATTTTACTACTTTTGTCTTTTAACTTTTTCTATTAGCTTTATAAGTTGTTGTTCTACTACCTTTACTGTATGTTTGCCTTTACCAGTGAGATTTTTCCTTTTGTAATATTTTTAACTATGGTCTTTCCTTCTCCACTTACAAAAGTACCTTTAACACATCTTGTAAAGCCAGTTTAATGGTGATGAACTGTTTTAGCTTTTGCTTCTCTGTAAAACTCCTACCTCTCCTTTAATCTGAGTTAAATGTAGAGTATTCTTGATTGTAGTTTTTTTTTCCTGTTATCACTGAATATACTGTGCTATTTCCTTCTGGTCTGCAAAGTTTCTGCTGAAAATTCAGCTGATATACTCGTTTTGAGAGTTCCCTTGTACATAACTATTACTTTTCTTTTGCCGTTTTTAAGATTCTCTCTTTATCTTTATTTTTTGCCATTTTAAATATAATGTGTCTTGGTGTGGTCCTCTTTATGTTCCTCTTGTTTGGAACTCTCTGTGCTTCCTGGACTTGGATGTCTCTTTCCTTTTGCAGGTTAAAGATGTTTTTAGCTATTATTTCTTCAAGTAAATTCTCTGCCCCTTTCTCTCTCTCTTCTACTTCTGGACCCCTATAATGGGATTGTTAACGTGGGTGAGATTGTTCCAGAGATCTCTTAAACTGTCATTTTTTTAATTCTTTTTTTCTTTTTCTCTTCATCTTGGGTGAACTACTCTGTCTTCTAGTTCACTGATCTGTTTCTCTGTATCATCTAATCTGTTGATTCCTTCTAGTGTTGCATTTTTAATTTAAGTTATTGTATTCTTCAGCTCCATTTGGTTCTTCTTTATATTTTCTAACTCTGTTGAAATTCCCACTGTGTTTATCCATTCATCTCCCAAGTTTGTCTAGCATCTTTATGATCATTACCTTGAAATCTTTATCATATAGCTTGCTTATTTTTATTTTATTTCTTTTTCTGAGGTTATGTCTTATTCCTTCATTTGAAATATCTTCCTCTGTCTCCTTATTTTGCCTAATTCTCTGTGCTTATTTCTATGTATTAGGTAGGTCTGTTAAATTTCCCAATTTTGGAGAAGTGGCCTTATGGAGGTGATGTTCTATGGGGCCCAGCAACACCCTCCCCTCTTGTCACCAGAGCTATGTACTCTGGGGTGCCCCCTATGTGGGCTGTGTGGACCCTTTCATTGGCAGGTCCAATTACTGTGGGTGTGCTAGTAAGTATGGCTGGCTGCGAAGCCTTGCCTCATATGATGGTTGCTATTCCACTGGTAAGCATGGCCAGGTCTTTAGGCCGCCAGCTACATGACCCAGAGAACCCTGGGTGGTGCCAGCTCACTCATGGGTAAGGCTGTGTCCTGGGGCAGTCAGCTTCAGGACTGGGGGGAATCTTAGAACTGGTGTCCACCTGATGGTTGATGGGTAAGTCCTTGGCACTAATAGGCTAGACAGAGGATTCCAAAATGATGCTTGCCAGCACAGGTTTTCTCCTGGTAGAATGAGCTCCTCCAAATAACTGCCACCTGCGTCTGTGTCCCCAGGGGTATTCCAAGTTGCCTCCTGTCTCGGGTAGGCTCTCCAAAATCAGCAAGTGGGTTGAACCCATGCTGTTGTCAAATGGCTGCCTCTGCAGTGGGACTCGGAGTGTGTGAGATTTTTTTGCATGCCCTTTAAGAGAAGTCTCTGTTTCCTGTAGCCCTCTGGCTCTCTTATTCACAAGCCCCACTAACCTTCAAAGCCAGATGTTTGGAGAGCTCCTGTTCCTGGTACAGGACCCCAGGATGGAGAGCCTGATGTGGGGCTTGCACCCCTCATCCCTTGGAGAGAACCTCTGCAATTATGATTATCCTTCCATTTGTGATGTGGAGAGGTGTATATCTTGATGATACTGTGTCTCCATCCCTCCTACCAATCTCGTATTTACTTCTTTATGTCTTTAGTCATGGGAATCTTTTCTGGTACTCTTCAGGTAATTCTCACAGATAGTTACTCTGTAAATAGTTGTAATTTTGGTGTGCTTGTGGGAGGAGATGAATTCAGGGTCTTCCTACTCTACCATCTTGGCCACACATCTCCCTGTACATATATTTTAAAGGTATGTTAAACTTCTAAGATAATAAGGCTGGAAGCAATATGTGTTGTTTTCATGATGTCTAGAATAACCTGCAAATCATAATGACACAAACGATCTTCCTATTTTTTTTTTTTTAGCTCTGGAACTTGCAGAGGTGCCCAGAGGCTAATAAATGATGAGTGAATCTCATAAATGTAATAAATACATAATAACTAACTAAATAAATAATAGATATATAGTTTTGCTATTGACTTTCATGAGACATACTTGTGTATAGGAAGGAGAAATACAGATTGACAGTTTTTAAAGTGCTTTATAAAAGGAACCATTTAAATATAATATATTGCTATTATTCTAGAGGCAAATACTTCCTTATAAGTAAAGGGCCTGTCAGCATTTCTATTGGAAACCTTCATTTTAAGGGTGTGTGACTCAACCCTAAATTGTGCTGTCAGCTGAAATATGGTATATAAAGTTTCAGTTTCATTGCCATTTTTCTCTACATTCCGAATCACAAAACCCCATTTTTTTCACATGTGGACATTAATTTAAAGCAGAAGTCAGTAATTGCCAATGCTAACAAATTTTATTCTGTCTGAATAAGATGATATTTCCTAAGAAATCAAGGCTGCCAACACTAAGGAGCATACATAAATAGATTTTTGTGATTCTGCTTGATGTCAGTGTTTTGGTCAAATATAATGCGTAGGTGGATGCTGTAATTCTGGCTTCCAAGTCATTTGGAGGAAAATAATTATGCCTGGGGCACTGGAAAAATTTCAATTTTGAACTAGAGATGTGAAAGCACTAACAATCACGCCTACTGAGATGAACTATCTACTGGTGACATTTAAAACTAGCCTATTCATTTCTATTCTTTATGGGCTAGATGTCTATTTCAGGAATTTATGGCAAACATCTGATCCAAAAGTAGTTATGTTCTTGACAACAAAAAATGATAAAGAAGCTGTAGAGAGCAATGAAAATTGTTGGGGAGAGAGACTGATAAACAGCAAAAGAGACCCATTAAGGGCCAAATGATTGGTAAAGCCTGAGGAGAAGGGACTCAGAGGTAAATTGGAGTTCAGGTTGATCATTTCACAGGTGCAATCAGCTAGCTCTTACCCACTATTTCTGGTTTGTTCAGAATTGAAATCTGAAGGCAACTTATTAGATTTTGGGTCTGACATCATTCTGTACTTGTGAGAGGAAAAGAAGGACCATGACTCCTGTGTTTATGGAACTCACTGTAATAAAATCAGTAAGTTTCAAGGTAAGTTCACAGAGTATTTTTTTTTAACCAGGATTGAGCAAAATAAAATTAAATGGAAGTGTGAAATGTAAGTTTCCTGGAGTGTGTGGTTTCTAATGAGTTCTAACTTTTAAAAGGATAGTATGATCTTCTATTCAGATATTAGGGACTCATATTTGGTCAGTTTTTCTTTTCAAGAGAAGACTTAAAACACAACACTGGTGTTTTAGAAGCAAACTTTAAGAATGCACTTCTCTTTCCCTTCAGCAAACAAAAATAAAGACCTCATCATATTTGCTCATCAGTCTCATCACCACTGTGTGAAGAAATTTGATTATATTCTATTTTCAGAAGCAGGTAGATGGAATGCCTACTAACTTTAATTAATATGCTCCAAATATTGGGGCATATTAATTCATCTCTTCTATCCATACATCTATCTGAAGAAGAAATTAATTCCCATTTATGTAGATGAGGAAGTTTAAGCTCAAAAAGATGAAAGTTGCCTGCCAAGTTCAAATAACTAGTAAATTACCAGAGATGAGTCTGGCTTCAAAGTCCATTCTCTTTCTATGAAAGCTAATTATACACCATGTTATGTAGGAAGTGTTAAACTGATGAGTTATTTTTAGGATAAGCAATTTTCCTGAAAAATTAAAATCTATTGATTTTTGTTTCAGCAGTTACTTATTAGTATCTACTAACAAATGTATAGCATTTAAGTATTTAAAAAGTGACTTTTAAAATATTATCTCATTTGAAACTCCTGAGATTTTTTTTGGTTTTTTGATTGGACTGTTGACTGCTTCCGGGCACAAACATTGTCCTCCTTTTCTACGTAACTCCTTTTCTCCACTTCCAGTGCACTGCTGGGCTTGAAATAAGTTCTCAAAGAAAAGTTTCTGGATAGATTTAAATGTCATTTGATAACCTACATGAAGAAAGAGATGTTTATGAAGCTTCTTTTGTATCTACAATGAAGTATCAGCCCTCTCTGTTTTACTTTTCTTTAGCATGAGGCAGATGCCTGCATTTGTGTTGAGACTTGTCTTTGAATCAACTTGCCCATCCCAACAGGATGCTTATACTGTCTATTGGCTCCTTTGTACCCTGGCTTCTGGATTGAGCTTGGGTACAAATATAAAACCCCTTCTCTCAGCCAAAGTGTTAAGAACAAAGAAGGGAGTGCTAATGGGCACAGCATCCTTTGCCTCATGGTGAAAGTGGCTTTATGGCAGATGCAGAGTTACATGTGGTTCCTGGCCCATGAAGACCTGTACTAACCCTCTACAAATCACCTGTCCAGTGGGGAGTCATAGAAATAGGAATGGATGTCAGGGTGGAGCCAGAAGAAGGTAGATGACAAACACAGAAATTTAGGTCTGGAATCAGAGATCAAGCAGTTAATAGTTTTTTCAATAGGCCCCTGGCTCCCTATTAACCTCTTTTCTGAGCAGGTCTTCCCTGGCACCTCCTCTCTTAAAGGTATCTCCCAGAGGTGGTGTATTTCCTCCTCAGACTCAGTCAGAGGAATGGGAGTTTAATTACCATTGATCCCATTTGTATATATTAATTATGAAGATATATTAGAAATCTACATGTTTGTTTAACCAGGGAAAACATTTTCTCAGGTTCAAGGTATGTGAAAAAATACTGTTTACCTAACTTCTAATTTTATATTACTAAACAAGAAAATCGTGACAATATTCAGTAGTTGAATTCCCATTTTACAAGCTTGCTTGTGCTTTCCTTTTCCTTTCCCTCCAACATCAAATAGTAGAAGAATTTAAAGAAATATCCTGTACAATTTAAATACTTAATCCAAAAATGGAATTGCTTGAATTGGCATAAATCCCTTTTAATGTTCTATTCTGAAGTAATTTTAGGAAATTTTTAATGTTTTTTATTTTATGTATTTTTTTCACAGTGGCTCCTGAAAACAGGGAAATAAAAAACCTTCCTGTGTGGCCCCCTGATGGTCAAGATCCCTGTAATCTAATACTCTAGAAGTGACCAGAACAAGACCTGGTGAAAGTGACACTCAGGGCACTGTGCTAAGACTGGAAACTTCGACTTTAGGCTGGGAATGGAAAAGGAACAGTGTCCTGGAGAATATGGGCAAAATGTGAGATGAATAGCTCTCTTTGCTTCCCCACTTTATTCTTTTGTGTTATCATACTGACAGAAGCAACTAAAGAAAGTAAAAGCAATGGTATGAAATTTTATTTTATAATATGTTAAAGAAGACAAGTGCCTTCCAGACTGAAAATGAATGTAATATATACTAAGTTTCACCTGGGAGCAATTTTTTCCCTCATAGACAGTTATAATAAGTTTGTTCCAGAAATTTATGAGTTTTATAATGGAAATGCTGAACCAAACTTAACAGAGGCATCATGTGAGAGCTTGGATATAATAACAGCTCCAAAACCTCCAGAACAAGAGGATGATGAGATCTCAGTGAGTAGGAGGGAAAGACTAAGAAGTACATAAAAAATGCATGCCAAAAAAAGAACAAATATGTGTTTTCAGTATTGCAGCCCAACAGTTGGAATTATTTGGGGGGATGATTTGGGTGGCTGTCTTTACAATGGACTGAAATTGGTTTCTTATTTTAGCCACTGCATTGGTTCAGCTTCACTCTGTTCCATTCTAAAAATGCACCAGCATATCAGTCAGCTGCAGGGCACTTGACTCCGTGTGCGTGCCTGCTATGAGATTAGGGTAAGTGATCAAAACTTGAGAGCACAGATTTTGAAAGTTTACTGTGATAGGTGGTCTGAACAAGCTAAGCAAGGCAAATCAGAGCTAGCTCCAATCTCTACTACCCGTCAGAACATTAGCCGTGTTTTAAATGGATCCACTTGACTTGGCTCTTTTTGGTTATGTTACACTGAACATTTATCGATAACTATCTTAAACACTTAAATTTTATTGTTGGATTTCCTGCTTATTAAATCATCAAATAAAATAATGGTGCCTTAGCAAGGAAGACAATTAAAATAGAATATACTAATGAAACTGAAGAGTATCAGAATCATCTTCCTGCCTCTTAAACTTGTACAACTGCACATGTGTCAGCAATCACAGATTAAAGAAGTAATTAGTCTGAACAGGGAAAACGTGAAGCTGATACTTAATATGCCAACAGACTGTGAGCTTGAGAGCCTCTTTTTTTTTTTTTTTTTTTGCGGTACGCAGGCCTCACACTGTTGTGGCCTCTCCCATTACGGAGCACAGGCTCCGGACGCACAGGCTCAGCGGCCATGGCTCACGGGCCTAGCCGCTCCGCGGCATGTGGGATCTTCTCGGACCGGGGCACGAACCCGGGTCTCCTGCATCAGCAGGCGGACTCTCAATCACTGCGCCACCAGGGAAGCCCCGAGAGCCTCCATTTTTGATACAGTTGCCAGCAGAATTGCAAAAATCTGTTCTATCAAAGTCCATCATTCTGATCAGATTTTAAAAAGGCAGTTCTGGTAAATTGCATCCCTATGTCATAAATCCATATTTTTAGAGATTTATGGACCCTAGAGTTAACTGACGTGATGATTTATATCATCTGTGATTAAAAGCTAAATGGCTTTATTTGCCTTAATGTTGTTTCCAAAGAATTAGACTCCTAAAACAACAAAAAGTCAAGGAGCAACATTTAGTGCTTTTCTTCATAGACGACTTCTACAGGGCTTTGGGACCTGTTTATGAGCAAGTGGCACTAGGGGAAAAGGGAAAAGTGGGATGTCAATTGTATTTACCAAAATAAAATGTATGGAATTGTTTAACACAAGCAAATAGAGGAGGAAACTTAAGGCAATTTTCATACTATTGTTTCCTATTGTTCTTTCCTCTGCTTCAATCTTTGATTTCCCTTCTGCTCCACTGACTCCTTACTCCCCACCCCCCCATCTACCACACACACACACACACACACACACACACATGCAGACACATTTAATTAAAGTCTTTGAACTAGAGGTGAATAGAAATTAGGTTCTCCATGTACATTCTCAGTTCTCAGGCTCATTTGCAATAAGTGATTCCAAAACATCTTAAATTTCTGAAGGCAATTCTGAGCAGATAAAGTGAACATCAGAATGAATGTTATTTGTGAATTACTGATGAAATCCACTAATTTAAGGTTTTCTAAGTTAAAATGGAGTCATGCACCAGTACTTTCTTTTTTTGAATTTTATTGTATTTATTTTTTATACAGTAGGTTCTTATTAGTTATCTATTTTATATATATTAGTGTATATATGTCAATCCCAATCTCCCAATTCACCCCACCACCACCACCACCCCCGCTGCTTTCTCCCCTTGGTGTCCATACATTTGTTCTCTACGTCTGTGTCTCTATTTCTGCTCTGCAAACCAGTTCATCTGTACCATTTTTCTAGGTTCCACATATGTGCGTTAATATACGATATTTGTTTTTCTCCTTCTGACTTACTTCACTCTGTATGACAGTCTCTAGATCCATCCACATCTCTGCAACTGGTACTATCTCGTTCCTTTTTATGGCTGAGTAATATTCTATTGTATATATGTACCACATCTTCTTTATCCATTCATCTGTCAATGGACATTTAGGTTGCTTCCATGATCTGGCTATTGTAAATCGTGCTGCAATGAACATTGGGATGCATGTGTCTTTTTGAATTACAGTTTTCTCTCAGTATATGCCCAGCAGTGGGATTGCTGGGTCCTATGATAATTCTATTTTTAGTTTTTTAAGGAACCTCCATACTGTTCTCCATAGTGGCTGTATCAATTTACATTCCCACCAACAGTGTAAGAGGGTTCCCTTTCTCCACACCCTCTCCAGCATTTGTTGTTTGTAGATTTTCTGATGATGCCCTTTCCAACTGGTGTGAGGTGATACCTCATGCACCAGTACTTCTGAAGTGTCCTTTCTGCTCACTGGTCATCAGACCTAGGGCAGAAACCATTGACTTAATTTTATAAAATCAGCACCCTCCCCATTCAACTGGAGTGACTTTTCAAATATTTATGGTGGAATATTTTCTTCAAATAATATGCTATTTTGAAACTGGATAATATTTTTAAAACTTAGATATGAAAGAATAAATTGTTTGCAAATAGCTTAGAAAATTATCAAAAAAGAAAAACAGTGATGAAAGGCATGCTTTATCAGCTATTAACATATACTCTAAAGACATAGCAGTAAAAACAGTATGGTGTTGGCACTGGAACAGAAAAAAATAAGGAGTGAATTAGAATATAGAACCCAGACATATAAGATTTGATAAAGGTAGTTTTTTCATTTGGTAAATAACAGTTTTGCTTAATCAGTAGCTCCAGCACAATTGGCAATCTTTCAGAAAGAAAATAAATCTGGATTTTACTTCATGTAAAAAATAAGCAAGGGATGAATTATGTATTGTAACTTAAACATTTAAAAATTATATAAATCTCTGTATAACCTAGAAGTTTGGAAGGATTATGTAATAAAGACATAACTCTCTACTGGACAATACAAAAACAAAAACAAAAAAGTAGGCATACTTAATCACATAAATGTTTAGAAAATATTTCTAGGGCAAAATATGCCATAAACAAAGTCTGTAATAAACGATTGACTGAGGGAAATATTCAAAGTACATTTGAGAGATCAACAAATTTTGAATAAAATGAGCTCTTATAAATTGATAAGAAAATAACAAGAAAAAAATATAAAAATGAACAAAGTACATCATGAATAGATAGTTCACAAAAGAATAAATCCAGAGAGCCAATAAACATATTGAAAGAGGTCCAGCCTCATTGGTAGTCAGGAAAAACTTATTTTAAAAAGTGACATACTCCTTATACTTATAAGGTTGAGAAAAATTGTAAGATATAACATTTTTTATAGGGTCAGTATAAAAAGTAGATTCTTACTTTGCAAGTAGAAATGTTATTTATTATAGTCTTCTTATAAACAATTCTGGCAACAAGTATTAAAATTGAAAATATGCATACTCTTCAACTCAGCATTGCTTCAGCTGGGAATTTGTTCTACAGAAAAATAAACCACTAGGATATATGAAAACTGAAAACAATGTGGATGTCCATCAAAAGGAGAATGATTGAATAAATTATTGTAAATTCACAACATAGAATAAGGAAAATTTAAGATTTTCTCTGGGATAGGTGACTTGGGAGAGATTTCCAAGATGTAGTATTAAATGATAAAAACAGAAGACAAATAAGCAAATGAATGATAAGCATAAGATTATGGTCACTGTTAGTAAAAAGGAACTTTTATTATTATGTGTTACGATTATGAGTTATGAAGGACATACACCAGGTTGTCAATACTGGCTATTCAGGTGAGTGGGAAGGAGAGGAGAAAGGCAGAGGTGTAAAAAACAAGGGAAGAAATAAATGATAAGAATAATGTGTTTGCTATAATCTTGATTATGGAAACGTTCAACAACATTCTGCTGGTAGTAATTTCAGAGCAGTGAAATTTCAGGGGATTTATATCTCTTAGTTATAGCTGAAGATGTAAAGCTGGGAAAAGGATAAGTAATGTACCATTATAACTCATCATCCATATCCAGGCTACATAAAAGAATATTTCAACATTGGAGAATGATAATTTTTTTATCAGATTAAGAAGGTTTTTCTCCTTGTTTCCAGTTGGAGGATAGGTTTTTTCCCCCAACTCCTCAAATAAGTGGTAGTGCACCAGAAAACCATCAGAAAGCTGGACATGAGTTCCAGATTATAAGGGACAGAAGGACTCATAAAATATGTGAGAGTGAGAATTTTGTTGGAGTTCTCTCTGGCAGGAAAGGCTGTGATGTGTTGGAAAAGGCCTTTACTCCCAGACATTGGTAGAGTAAGGATACTTGCGTGTTTCAGGTGGGCAAAGAAGTAGATTCCACTTGAGGGACAAGACTGGTGTCATCTTGAGTAGTGCCATGAGGAAGAGGTCCACTTGGGTGATTCATTGATCCTCTAAGGAGGGGATCTGAATGGTATGGGCTGGTGAAGTCTGGTATCAAAGGGAGATTTGTAAGTGGCTGTACAGAAGAGGTACTCCCTGTGTCATGGAAGAGTTTCAGTGTCAGGGGTCTCTGAAGAATCATCCAAAGTGCTCCATGAAAAAAACAAAAAACAAAGTGCTCTGTGAGAGGGTCAGCTTTGAACATCTGCCACATCCACAGGGAACCCATGCCAAATAACAACAATGCTAGTCAAGGAAGACTTCTTCTGCCCCTTATCTCCCTTTTCTTTCTACCAACTCCTCACCACTGTTCTCTACCCTCATGTCCTGCAACTATGTATAAGAACAATATAAGGAAAAGGGACAAAAAGGTGACATGGAGAAAACCTACTCTGCTTCCCCTTGAAGTCTTCCTAGTCTGAGCCAGGGAAGGTGGAAGTTTTATATTGAATGAGATGCTGAAATTTTGTTCATAGATTGCACTATAAACTTTTTAATTCTCTGAATGTTGAGATAATTTGTTAACTAATAAAAATGACTAGGAGAGTTACAGGATCTGCCTGAAACCTCATTGAGAGGTAGAGGAAAACAAGTCAGAAGAGGAGATTCAAATAAGAATTAGCTAAAAGGAGTAACATTACTTTCTGTTTGCACTCCACTGCATCTCTCTCCCTCAATGAATTAACTGCAGGTATATTTTATGCATGGTTAGAGAGTTTTAATATTCTTGTGTGTTTTCATATAATAAGATACAAAATCTAAAACTGTTTCCTGTATTAAAAAAATAGAGAATTCCATTCAGAATTTCAAAATACAAAACAAAACAGAAAACATTGGAGTTGCTTTGATTGAAGACCTCATTCATGGGTCCTCTCCCTCAGCATTCATTCTCACCGCCAGCCCCTCATTACCCACTACTAGCCCCATCCAAACATGTAGGCATCTCCACAGAACCCAAGGGAGCTGAGTTCTACAATTTGAACATCACTGATTTAGAGTGTGTAGAGTAGGTGGTTTCTTGGAAGTTGTACTGAAAGAAAATGTTGCCTGAGTGCCTGCCATGTGTCTCTCACTTTAGCACATTCGTTTATTTCTTTTTTGTTTTGTTCTATATATGTATGTGTGTATGTATGTATGTATGTATGTATTTAATATTGGAGTATAGTTGATTTACAATTTTGTGTTAGTTTCAGGTGTGTATAGCAAAGTAATTTAGTTATACATATATCTCTTCTTTTTCAGATTCTTTTCCCATATAGGTTATTACAGAGTATTGAGTAGAGTTCCCTGTGCTATACAGTAGGTCTTTGTTGATTATCTATTTTATATATAGTAGTGTGTATATATTAATGAGAACCTCATAATTTATCCCCCCGCCACCTTTCCCCTTTGGTAACCATAAGTTTGTTTTCTAAGTCTGTGAGTCTGTTTCTGTTTTGTAAATAAGTTCATTTGTATCATTTTTTTTAGATTCCATATATAAGTGATATCATATGATATTTGTCTTTCTCTGTCTGACTGACTTCACTTAGCATAATAATCTCTTGATCCATCCCTGTTGCTGCCAAAGGCATTATTTCATTCTTTTTTATGGCTGAGTAATATTCCATTGTATATATATGCTGCATCTTCTTTATCCATTCATATGTTGGTGGACACTGAGGTTGCTTCCATGTCTTGGCTATTGTAAATAGTGTTGCAATGAACATTGGGGTGCCTGTATCCTTTCAAGGTATGGTCTTCTCCAGGTATATGCCCAGGAGTGGGATTGCTGGATCATATGGTAGCTCTATTTTTAGTTTTTTAAGGAACCGCCACACTGTTCTCCATAGTGGCTACACCAGTTTACATCCCCACCAAAAGTTGTTGGAGGGTTCCCTTTTCTCCACATTCTCTCAAGCATTTGTTGTTTGTAGACTTTTTGATGATGACCATTCTGACCAGTGTGAGGTGATACTTCAATGTAGTTTTGATCTGCATTTCTCAAATAATTAGTGATGTTGAACATCTTTTCATGTGCTTTTTGGCCATCTGTATGTCTTCTTTGAGGAAATGTCTATTAAGATCTTCTGCCCAGTTTTTGATTGAGTTGTTTGTTTTTTGATATTGAACTGCTTGAGCTGTTTGTATATTTTGGAGATTAATCCCTTGTCAGTCACATCATTTGCAAATATTTTCTCCCATTCTGTGAGTTGTCTTTTCATTTTATTTATGGTTTCCTTTGCTGTGCAAAATTTGAAGTTTAATTAGATCCCACTCATTTATTTTTGTTTTTAATTTTCATTACTCTAGGAGGTGGATCCAAAAAGATACTGCTGTGATTTATGTCAAAGGGTGTTCTGCCTATGTTTTCTTCTAAGAGTTTATAGTATCTGGTCTTACATTTAGGTCTTTAATCCATTTTGATTTTATTTTTGTGTATGGTGTTAGAGGTTTTTGAAGTTTCAGCTCTTTATGCTGTGACGCCATGTGACTTTTAGGGCTAAAATGGAATTCCTGAAATCCATAAGAAAATTGATTGCCAGAAACCCACTGCCTTTTGACCACGAGGCAGAACATAAAGATTCTTGAAAGAGGACAGAGTCATGTATTATCATCTTCCTCTGCACTAGCATGTATTTCTTCCACCTAAGAACTTACCCAACACAAAGATTCACCTTTTTAGTGATCTGAGGAGGCATTGAAATGCTCTTTTGAGGTCTGGGAGATGAAGAGAATTTGGTTCATTGACTTGTTTTATATCTAGGAATTATTCCTTATGTAAGGATATAATTGTATTCTCTTTCCTAAAGCTGTTAAAGGAATGGGTAAAAGAGAAAACAATCCAGTTCTGAACAATGCAAATGAACTCTCAAACTGGAAGGTTGGTATGAATCACTTGTTCACTCATTCACCCTGTCAGTCAACAAAAACTTACAAAGTATATACTATATTCCAGGTACTTCTCCAGGAACAGAAAATATAGTGAAAAACAAAATCAACAAAGTCTTTGCCCTCCCAGGTCTTACGATGTAGTAGAAATGAGAGCAATAAACAGATAAGATAATATTCTTATAATTTCAGATAGTACATTTTTAAAAGAAGTGTAAAGCAGAGGAAATAGAGCATGATAGGCAGGTGCTATTTTTAGGTAGTGTCATCTGAAATGACAGTCAAAACCCAAATAAAGTAAGGGAATAAATCTTGCAGCTCTATGGGGAAAAGTGTGTCCCAAACAGCAGAAAAAGTAGATACGATACCCTTAGGCATGCTTGTTATTCTATAGGAGCAACAAGGGGGCCGGAGAATGGAGATGTGGATGAGTTAGTGTGAGAGTGGTAGGGAATACTGTCGAAGAGGTGGCCTAGGTGGCTCTTGTATTATGATGCTAAGATGCTGTGGTCCATCTTAACACTCTCTGAAGTATCATATACATATCCTCAGGACAGGAGTCACTTCCCATGGCACTTCTACCCAATATTGTCTCTCTTTTATTCTGTCTTGATTATGTCCTTGATTATGGAACTTTGATAATAAATATCTATAAGAATATACTCTGGAAAGATGAAGATTTGAGAGGGCAAAAATGTCTTTGTCCCAACTGTTATAGGAAAGAACTCTTTGGAAACAAAAGAAAAATAATTTGGAAAAGAAGGAAAGAGTGGCAGTTTATAGCTAAATTCGTTCCTTTCTATTCCTCTATGAATTGCAGTATTGACAAAGTTTATTGACAAGGAAGCAAAATTCGGTTAAAACCAAGTAAGTAAAGTAGGATGATTTCATTTGCCCAGGTCATTGGATAGCAACAGTTAAAGGTATGTTTTTTTCAAACTCCTGAGAGACTGGTTGGTAATGGTTGAACAAACATAGTTGTTCAATAGGAAAAGAGTATGTCTCTGGGATAAAATCTCTGGGATTCTGTGTAGTTCTGTCTGTGGGTAAGAAGTGGAGACGCCTGAAGCAGAGCTTTCCATTTCATTCCAGGACAGCCCAGAAAACTAGACACCTGTGGCAAACAATAGATCCCTCGAATACTCAGATGTGAGTGTGATAAGTGGGTCCAACTAATCAAAATCATTCTGGGATATTTAGTTTATGGTTACATATAAACTCTCCACTTAATGCTGAATATCAGTGTTCTACAGCAGTAATTTGTAATAGCTAGTACTTGAAATTGTTCTATCCTGTGATGTGGGGCAGGGGATAATTGTCCTATTCTGATATTATTACACTCTTATTTGGGAGATATTGTACATGGCTTTCTTTTATAAAATATATAAATCCTAGCTGATAAGGGTCAGGGTGGGCCTGCTTTTTTACTCTATCATTTTAGTAGCTTATTTCTCTCTTGTAAAAGGACAATTTCTGCTGTTTTATCGATTAAATATTACACACACACACACACACACACACACACACACACACACACACACATATATATAATAATCACCCAAAGCCCATAGTTTACATGATGGTTCACTCTTGGTTTTGTACATTCTGTGGGTTTGGACAAATATATAATGACATGTATGCATCATTGTGGTATCACACAGAGTATTTTCACTGCCCTAAAAATCCTCTGTTCTCTGCCTATTCATCCCTCCCCCCAACCCCAGTCCCAACTCTGGCAACTGCTGATCTTTTTATTGTCTCCATAGTTTTGCCTTTTCCAGAATATCATATAGTTGGGATCACATGGTATGTAACCTTTTCAGATTGGCTTCTTCCACTTAGCAAGAAGCACTTAAGGTTCTTCCATGTCTTTTCATGACTTGCTGGCTTATTTCTTTTTAGTGTTAAATAACATTCCATTGTCTGGATACACCACAGTTTATCCATTCACCTACTGAAGAACATCTTGGGTACTTCCAAGTTTTGGCAATGATGAATAAAGCTGCTGCAAACATCCATGTACAGGTTTTTGTGTGGACATAAATTTTCAACTCCATTGGGTAAATATCAAGGTGTGTAATTGGTAGATCGTATGGTAATGGTATGTTTAGTTTTATAAGAAATTGCTAAACTATATTCCAAAATGTTACAAATTTTTTATTCCCATCATGTGAAGAGGAGTTCCTATTCTTTCACATCCTTGCCAGCATTTGGTGTTGTCAGTGTTCCAGAGTTTGGCCATTCCAGTAGATGCATAGCACAAAATTAAACAAAATTATTGGCCTATGAAATCCCAAAGGATAGGAACTCTTATTTAAAGGTTTTCTTTTGTAAATTTGAATTTTTTGTATTTCTTTGGATCATGGTTACTTGTCTTATATTTTAGATATTCTTAGGAGTCCTATTCACTATATCACCAAATATTATTTTATGAAACTATTTACCTGGGTGAAAGTATAAATATTTAAATGAAAAAAAATATTAAAAGAAATGGATTTAAAACATCTGCACTAGTATTTATGTGAGCATCTTGAAGAGGTCAACACTTTTAGATCAATATTTTCACTGTTTAGCAGTTAAGAGTTCTGATTCTTATACCTAAGTAGTCACTGGCCAATTGTGCAACTCTGTGTATCTGGTTTTGTCTTTCTGAGCCTCAGTTTTCTCACCTCCAGAAGGAGAGGGGAATAACCTAATGATTTCTTAGGACCACTTTATTGCCAATATTCTATAATTCCTTGCCAGTGTAGTCAATATGGTCAGTTTCTCTTTATCCACAGAACTCAATGTGGATATTAATATGTTAAAATGGTTAACTAGTTTACTGTTTTCCACATTTGACCATATGTTACATGTGTCTGAGGGATAGCAGATTTAAATTTATATATTTTGGGGTCAATATTAAAATGCCTGAGCATTCCCTAAACATCTAAGCAATATTCATAGTAGAAGAGGCAAGTCAGTCTAGCACTGTTAATTCTGAATTAAATTGAGACTAGATTGAATTATACTGTTTTATTTGCTTTTTTCTTTGTTTCTACAAGTTTCAAATTCTTTGAAAAATGGCAATGAATCCAAGTTCCTAGCACCAGATTCTAATAGGAATTGATTAAGTACTTACCACGTGCCAGGTACTTGGTAACAAATCTATGAAGTAGGTATTATCATCCCTCTTTTACAGATGAGAAGTCGAGGCATGGACTAATTAAATAATTTGCCAAGGTTTGCATCAATTATAATTATCATTGCGATCATTGGCAAACTGCTTAATTTTTCTAAGCTTTATTTGCATTTATCAGTCAGGTTTCTGGCAGAAAACAGATGGCATGCACAAACAGAGTAATTAAAGAGAATTTTACAAAGGTACTCATTTGAACATTGTGGGAAAGGTTAAGGAAAATTAGAAAGGGATGATGCTTCACCTCTGGGCTAACAAGGGCTGGATTATCACCAGTAGGTCTGAAGGGTGAGGGGAGGGAGTAGCTCCAAGGACTCCAGAAGACCTATAGCTTTAGCTATAGCTGCCTGACAGATGCTGTGATTTTCCACAGAGCAAGGCAGCCACTGCCAACCCCCTGAGCAGAAGTGATGGAGGCAGGAAAAGAACTTGGATCTTTCTCTCTCCCACCCTTCAAGTCTCCTGCTGCCCCCTCCGTTGGCCAGACCCCATGAGAATCCAGAGAGCAAAGGGACCTGCATGAAACAGTCTATAGAGGTCAGCTTCCTGAGGGCCCAGGACAGAATAGAAAATGGGAGAAAGATCTAGTGGGATAGAAAATAAGCTGGTGCATTCACATTCTATAAAATGAAAAAGATATTGCTGCGATTTATGTCAGAGAGTGTTCTGCCTATGTTTTCCTCTAAGAGTTTCATAGTGTAAGGTCTCATATTTAGGCCTTTAATCTATTTTTGTATATGGTGTTAAAGAGTGTTTTAATTTCATTCTTTTACATGTAGCTGTCCAATTGTTCCAGCACCATTTATTGAAGAGACTGTCTTTCCTCCATTGTATTGTCTTGCCTCCTTTGTTGTAGATTAATTGACCATAGTGCACAGGTGTATTTCTGGGCTTTCTATCCTGTTTCATTGATCTATATTTCTATTTTTGTGCCAGTACCATACTGTTTTGATGACATAGCTTGTTAACCAGTACTTTTTTTTTTTTCGGTACGCAGGCCTCTCACTGTCGTGGCCTCTCCCATTACAGAGCACAGGCTCTGGACGCACAGGCTCAGCGGCCACGGCTTACGGGCCCAGCCACTCGGCGGCATGTGGGATCTTCCCGGACCGGGGCATGAACCCGTGTCTCCTGCATCGGCAGGCGGACTCTCAACCACTGCGCCACCAGGGAAGCCCAACCAGTACTTTTGTCTGCCTACCAAACACTGTGTTAAGTGCGTGGAGTATTTCAAAGGTAAAAGATAATGTCTATGCCCTCAGGTAGCTTAAGTCTTAGAAACAGAGTTTGGTATGGCACCAATATGTAGTTAAAATGGTGAACTCTAAATGTTAAAATGTTAAGTGCAGGCTGTGGTGTTAGTGTGTAAATTTGGATAAGTAACTTAAAACATTTAGGTATCAACTTTCTTGTCTAGAACAATAAGAACATAAACAGTACCTTTCTCGTTGGCCTATGCTGAGGATTAAATAAGCTGATTCATATAAAGCATTTAGAACAGTGCTTGACATATTTTAAGACAATAATGTTGGCTATTATTATTATTATCTGCCAAGTGTGATATAGAAGGTGTGAGCAAAGCCTTAGAACTATTCCCAGAGGAGAGAGCATGCCCTTGGAGGGGCTGGATTAGACATCTTTAATGTCTATTCTAGGTCCTGAGGTTTCATGGCAGTTCTTCAAGGTCACACTATAGATACAGGCAGTGTCATAAATACTGCAAGTTTCCGATGTGCATTTAACCACCTGACCAGGCTTCTTCCCTTCTCTGAGTCTACAGACTAAAGAAACTCTCCTCAGGATGGTCATAAATGAAATACTGCATTAGCTATTTAGATGTCTTAAAAAGCGTGTATTAAGGATGATGGTATTGATGGTACTTACTGGCACTTGAACCCAAAGCAATAAGGCGTTTTATAAATCAGCCAACAGCCCTTGTACTCCTGGATCTAAGTTGTGAGTTCTCAGGCTATATATCACAGATGTGTTTTTGTCATCTATGCTTTTCTCCTTGGAAGGCAATTTATTATTTTTATCAATATTAATGTAGTTGCTGTTATTTTTTTAGATGAAGTGTATGTGTCTATCCATATCTGGCTTGAACAAATTTCTTTTGGATCAACTAGAAGCATGCTGTTGTCTTTTTCTTTCTCTGCAAAAATGTTCAAATGTTTATTGCTAAGGGTTTTTTTTTTTTTAGGCCAAGTATCACTAAGTAGTTTTTTAAATTTGATTCTATCCTTCGATGAAAAGTAATATCTAGTCAACAAAACAGCAGGAATTATCCTTTTGCAAGAGAGAAATACGCTTCTAACTAGAATGACAGAGTAAGAAACCGCCCCCCTCCTCCCTCTCCCTTTACAGAAGCTGGAGTGTTCTGAAGGTTTGGTTTTCTTCTGTGGTTTTGCCATGCACACTGTGGTAAGAAAGCATAGATAGTGTCTCTTTCCCATGCCATGGTTTGCATTATTAAGTGACAGTGTTATATTTTTAAAATATTAAAGTCTAAAAGGAAGCTCAGAAAATGCTGAAAGAAAATCCTGCCTTTTATAAATGAGAATATGTGAAAATTCAACTTGGTAACTTAGTTTGGCTGGCTTTTAAAAATTTTCTCTGTTGCTAAGGTTGCTGAATGGTGGGTATAAAAATGAGCTTAAAGCGAGTTCTTAGGACAAGCTTTTGCCCAACAACAGTCCCAGCGTTTATAAGCGGCAACCTGTCCATATGGAAGAGAGAAAAGCTAGAAGTGAAAATTACATCATCCCTTCCACATTAGACAAGTTAATTAGTTGGTGCATAATCACATACTCTGCTCCAGATGAAAAGAACAGCTTTTCTTTTGAATGGGAAAGGCACAGAAGGTGTAATACCTGCGTAATTCATTAACAGTAAGAATGTTTTAGAAGAAGAAATTCTGAATTTAGATTATCCTGAACTTCCACTTATAATAGCTAAGGTGGTGGTGAGACCTTTGCAGTTTCCCCAAACAAATTTAAAATGTGAGAATTTCTTTTCTGCCTGTCAGAAGCAATCTAAGTCATTTGAAAGCTTTATGGGGTTTCTTTTTCTGTTTTTTGTTTGCCTGTTTTAAGATATTAGAACACTAGTGTACTGAATAAGCTATGGAGCCTTATAATCAAAGAAATAGTTAATAATGGCAGATCCAAACAACAACAACAACTAGATATTGGGAAGAACAACCTGTAACAGAAAGGTGACAAACTAATATCATATGAAACAGAATTCTTAGAACAGATGGACTAAGAATTTAAAATAAGTTTAATTGAAATACTCAGAGATAGTGGGAAGCAGCCGCATAGCACAGGGAAATGAGTTTGGTGCTTTGTGACCACCTAGAGGGGTGTGGTAGGGAGGGTGGGAGGGAGACAGAAGAGTGAGGAGATATGGGGATATATGTATACGTATAACTGCTTCACTTTGTTATAAAGCAGAAACGAACACACCATTGTAAAGCAATTATACTCCAATAACGATGTTAAAAAAAATTATTATAAATAAATAAATAAATAAAAAATACTCAGAGATGAGAAAGATGTTAATAAAATGTTGGAGAAGTCATAAAAAAGAACCAAATGAAAACAGTAAATATGAAAAATACAATAGTTGAAATAAAGAACAGAATAAATAAGATAAATAATCCAAATGATGCAGAAATAATCTGTGAAGAATGTGAAGCAATAATCTGTTTGCCAGAAGATCAGACTGAACACTCTCAGAAGGTAACAGAAAGAAATAAAAAGAGAAATTCTAACAATAAACTATGGGGTTTGAAGACAAGAAATAAAAGTGCTAATATACAGTTAATAATATTATTAATATTAATATACAGAAGAAAGATGCTGGTGGTCATAGTGGGGGACAAAGGGAAGATATATTTGAATAAATAAAGAATATTTACTTATCCCAGAGTTAATAAAATGACAGACCTTGGGCTTCCCTGGTGGTGCAGTGGTTGAGAGTCTGCCTGCCAATGCAGGGGACATGGGTTCGTGCCCTGGTCCTGGAGGATACCCCATGCCGTGGAGTGGCTGGGCCCGTGAGCCATGGCCTCTGAGCCTGCATGTCCGGAGCCTGTGCTCCGCAACGGGAGAGGCCACAACAGTGAGAGGCCCGCTTACAGCAAAAAAAAAAAAAAAAAAAAAAAAAAAACTTCTTCTTTGAAGTAGTGCATAAGGTAAACCATCTGTATCTCAGTTTACCCACCAATAAAATTAGGATAGTAGAATGTTTCTTACTATCTTAAAAAACTAATATGAGGATTAAGTGAATTAACATGTGTAAAGCCCTTAGAATAGTGCCTTGTACATAACTGCTATTTTAGTATTAGCTATTATTATTACCTAGCTTTATTATAATTAAATTCTAGAACATCGAAGACCAAAGGAAAATGCTTCCAAAGAGAATGAGCATATCACCAAACAAGGAAAAATGTTTACATTGATATCAGACTTCTTAACACCATAGTTACATGGTAGAAACAAGAACATTATATCCAGTCAGGCCTCAAAATATTGACCAGATGGAAACCCACTTTGAAAACTCTTGGAGAATGTACTAGAATTAAAAGATACATAAAAGCATAAGGGTGCTACAAGAGATACATGAAGTAATGGTGGCCCAAAACCTAGGGGATATCTTGGTTATTTTAAAAAGCTCAGATTGAGGAAAATAAATTCTAAATACCATCAATGTTGTGTTGGAGGTGGGAGGCGGGGAGGAAGACCAAAATGATGTGAAACCTGCAAGATACTAGTATTTTATATTTAAGAAACTAATAAAGGAAATGTAAGGGGAAAACCCATAAATATAGATCTTGGATTAGTTTCAACCATCGTTGAGAATAAAATAGCCAGTAAGGATTTTCATGTGTTTCTGGAAAGACTGATGCAGCTATTCTGAGAAGCACCCTGGTAGTTATTCATCAAATTATATATGCATATAAACTATGGCCCAGCACTTTCATTCCTGGTTCTGCACCACAGAGAAATTACTACAGGAGTCCGTTTGGGGACAAGTAGGAGGATGCAGTTGGGGTATCATAGACCAACACTGGATGATGGATGAGTTAAGCAGAGTGACAGCAAAAGCCACTCCAGCAGCAGTGCTGGCAGCCCTGAAACCAGTGTACAGTTGGGTAATGACTTTATTGAAATGCCATGTGGTATACACAACCTGTGGCAGGACCCTTCATGAGTGCCCTACTAGGTAAAGTTTGAACCCCTAGAAGTGGTGACATAGATGGAGAGAGGAAGTCACCACTGGCCATGAACAGGATATTGACAAGACATGACATCAGCCTGTGCTTGAGTTGGGGCCATATGGTTGCAGTGAGCAATGTGTTTTTGTGGACTTTGGGCATCACACACTTCTTAGTCTTACGTTGCTAATTGTGGATCCACAAAAGAACAAGAATAGGGAAACTGAGGGGGAAAAGACTGGTTTCATCACTAGATGGATTAAGGCAACTGCTCAAACTTGAACTATTAGAAGGGCTCTTAAATATGTATTGGAGTTTTCAAAGGGATCTAAGGTGAAGCAACACCCTTGGTTCAAACGACCTTTTTCTGCACATTTTCAAACTGTTACACATGGTAAAAGAGCAATTCCAAAATCTTGCAATACTGTGGAATCAATAATTTTATTGGTATAAAGCTTATCTGTCTTATCTATCTTATCTATACCTAGTATAAGATCTAGTGTAGTGGTGAATTGCCTGACTCTGGGAACAGATTATGTGTTCAAAGCCCAGCTTTACCATGTACTATTTTAATGAAATAATATATGGAAAGGACCTGGTACTTACTAACTGTCAAAACAAATGTTTTCCTTATTTCCTTCTATTTAATCATTAATCTGATTGAAGAGGTAAATTTTCATTTATTTGATTCATAAATCACATTTTATGACTATGTCCAAATTGGGTAGAGTTAAAGTGTTGGAGTCTTCTGATTCTCACTGCTGTTTGGGTTCAACTTAAGACCTAGATTAGTCTTTTGAGAAGAATTAAGTTGGTTAAACAGAATTTTGGATTTTATGTTGGATCAGATCTATGGATCAGATCTTTGGTCTATTATTCCATAGCGGGCTCTGAAATTCTTGGTTAATGAAAAGATATGCAAGTTACAAATAGCCATTTATGATATGACATAAATTTGTACCATTATCTTTATATATTAATTTATAATGCTAGAGTGTATAATTATAAAAAATATTATTGTCATTTATAACTTCTAAATATGTATTTTAGGCAAAATAAAGTACTTTTCTACTCTATAATTTTTAATACCTTCAAGTTTCAGGTTTACACCCTTTTTGACATTAGGACTTGGAATATCATAGTTTATGATATGTACAGTGATGTTTATTGCATATTTGCTCTTTTCTCTAGCTTGAAAAGGATATAATTGTTATTGCCAATTTAGCATGATAAACAACTAAGAAATTCAGAATGAGAAAAATGCTAAAAATAATATTGTCAAAGCATATGTAAACATTAATAAAATTTATAATGATTTGGGTGCTTAGACTTGATTTTAGATTTTTCTAATAGTAGTGGGAGACCAGACTGCTTTAAGAGTGTATGTGTCATATATACAAAGAAATAGAGGTAGGGAGTCTATCCTCTTTTTTTTTTTTTAACTTCAATTTTGTGCATGTGTGTGAAAAAAAGGAAGATATATTTAGAAAGGAAAAGAGAGAAGAGTGGGTCTAAGTTACTTTCAGTTTAGTTGATTATTTAAAAATTTGGAAAACTGTAAATAAGACCCATAATATTCTCAAAGATAAGAAAGAAGGCAGGGAAGACCAACCAGAGATTTGGTTCTATCATAATTATGATGTGAAATTAAAATTCCATTTCTTCTGGGAAGTTTTCCCTGGTCCTCAACTGGAAGTCATTTCTTCCATTTCTGACTTTCCAGTGCATCTCCTAAAGCACTTAAGACCTTGTCTGGTAGTGATTTATGGACACTCTCCAGGGTCTTCTGATACTATAAGATTATAAACTAATTGAGTAGAGGACTTATATCTGATTCTGCTTCAAGGTGGAAGGCAGTGGCTTCTAATGGAAGAGCATGGCATTTAGAGTCGGCAAGAATCCAATTTCAAGCCAAGCTCTTCTACTTCCTGTCTGACTACACATTAATTTTTCTGTGCTTTGATTTCCTCATATATAAAATGATGATAATAATACTTAGTTTATAGCATTTGGGAAAGATTTTATAAAATAATTCCTGCCATGCTCCTGTTCCTTGCATATATTCAATAAATGTTAGCTCTCTTATTTGATGTCTCTGATAAGCATTCCTTTCTTCCATGTTGGAGGCATTCCTATAAACAAGGAATGAATCAGGCATTTTGCAACTACATCTCTCACTATTGGAAAGGCAATGTGATCATTATGTTTGACAAGTATGGCTTGTTGGATGTGATCATTAAGTACTTTTATTCCCCCCCATGCTCCCACACTGTTATTTTAATTTGTTCAATGGGGCCAGTATTTCCCCTTTTCTTGGGTAAAATTTTGGGGAAGCCCCATGACTTTTCTGATTACTTTCAGATAGTCAAGTTCTCTAGCGAGTAATATATAGGTCTCATTTCATGTGATAATTAAAACTTCAAACTTCATTTGACTTCCAGCTCCTCTTTTCAGCTCACTTCTGTTGCCTGTTAGCCATGGCCTGATGGGTCGGTGGAGGAGGAGCTGATTGGCCTCTTCCACTGACTTATGCTTCTAACTCGAAAGAGGCAAGAAAGTTATTATTTGGCTAATACTGTCACAAATTGGTACCAGAGTCTCAGATTATTGCTGTTATTTTGTTATATTTATTTTCTAAGATGGAATTTTAACTCTTAGAACAGTTTTAATGGATACTTCAGGGACCATTCCAACCTAGGCCCTCCCCATTGCTGGAGATTTTCTAACTGCATTCCCTCTGATGTGAATGAGATACTTTCTCTGACTGAATATGAGGTTCCCATTGGCCTTGGGTTATTGATGGGCCTTTCACACTTTCATTCAAATAATATATCTTGAGCCACTACTATGTGTCAGATATTCTTCTAAGTAGATCAATTAGTGAACGAAGATTTCTACCTTGGGAGCATGTATTTTAAAGGAGAAGACAGAAAAACAATAGACATAATAAGTAAATAGCACAGCATGTTAGAATGTGACATATACTATGGAAACAAGAGCAGGTCAAAGGGGATCAGTAGTGCTTGGGTGGGGCTAAATTGTAATTTTAAATAAGGTGATCACTTCAAGTCTTATTGACAAAGTTGATTGCAACTCTTCCCTTTCACGTATGCTCACCCCTTTGCAATGTGACTTTGCTGCTTCAGGAGTAGTATCTCTCTCCATCTTTTGAGTAGAGGCTTGGCCATGTGATTTGCTTTGGCTAACAGGCATTAACAATTGTGAAAAAGGCAAAGGCTTGAAAATGCTTATGCATTGGGATTTGCCCTCTCTTTCTACTGGGGAACCCTTTATCACCAAGTGAGGAAGCCTAGTTTTGCCTGCTGGAGGATGAGAGCCCAAGGGGAGATAGAGCTCTCAGCTTTCCAAACCATTTTAGCTAAGGTCCCAACTGAGGCTGAAGACCATCCATCTGAGGTCATTCTAGATCCAGCTCCAGCTGAGCTGGCATAGACAAGAAGATTATAGTAGCCAACCAACATAATCATGATCATTAACAAACTGCAATAGCTTTAAACTACTGAAATTTGTGGTTGGAAATACCTTACTGATACAATGATGTTTTAACAAAAATGAAGGGCATCCTTCAAGGTGGAGGTGGGTTAGCTTTCTCTGAGTACCTAGATTTGTGGATGGGGTTGGCTACTTGAATAATTTCCAGGTTCTGTTAAGAAGAAGGAAGGTGTGAATTATGTTTGGTTGGTAAGAGTGCCCACTGCTGTACATCCTAAACAGCTACAGGAGAGGAGAATTAAACTCAGTCTGCGTGGTGGAGAGGGATAAGGAAATGAATCTATGTGGGGGTAACACTTAAAATGCAGGTTGGAATTCTAAGTAACATGTGGCCAAGACAGCTGGGAAGAAAAGGGCAATGAATCCTTACAACAGAAGTGGACAGCTTGGGCAAGGCACAGTGATCTGTGGATCATGGACTTGGGGGAAATGCAAGTAAGTTGTCTTGTCTGAAGTAGAATTGTGCCCAGATATTTACAGCATTATCTGAAGGAATTCATTAGCTTCATCTCTGGTACAAAGAAATATCCAGGAACAGGAATATTGAACTTCAAGTATGATAGCACTTCCAAGAGATTTCCTGGGAAATTAGTTGCCCAGGGAAGGACTAGGCAAAGGCATTTGTGTGTATCAGCTTACAAGGAATATCTGATATGATATTCCCATGCAGATCTAGAACAATTTCCATTGAACCATTTCTTTAACAAGGAATATAATGGTGAAAAACTTAAGAACTCTGGGCCCAGACTGAAAGATTTTGAATCCCAATCCTGCTACTTCTTAGCTGCTTGACTTTGGTCAGTTTATGTAAACTTTCTGGTCCTCAGTTTCTTTTTCTGTGAAATGGGCATAACACACTTCCTTCCTGTTCCCTATTGGCATCCACTGCCTTATTTCCAGAGTCTAAAGTGTAATATTTCATGACCTGCTAGTGCCTAGCTGCTTGACTTGGATGCATATACTCCTTTTTACCTTTCTTATATGTAGGATGTCAGCATTCATGGGATTGCACATCTGTTCTTGCTCTGCATAATCACACAGAGAGATTTCCTTCCCTTCAACCTCAGGATTACATTTAAAAATTGAATTGATAGCTACTGCTCTGAAAACCATTTCCCTCATCTGTTCCTGCCTTCCAGGTTTAGAGAATTTAAATATGCATTTAACCTATTTTTAATTGGTTGAATTGTATTCTCTAAAAAGATATGCTCAAATCCTAATCCCTGGTACCTTCAGATGTGCCCTTACTTGGAAATAGGGTCTTTGCAGATGTAGTCAAGTTAAGATGAGGCCATCCTAGATTAGGGCGGGCCCGAAATGCAACGACCAGTGTTCTTAAAAGAGAGGGAGATTTGGAGACATACAGACATGCTCAGAAGAAAGAAGGCCATGTGATGACAGAGGCAGAGATTGGAGTGATGCAAGAATTTCTATGTCACTCTGCTGTGGTTGTTGCAAAAACTATTATCAATATTCCCATCAGGAAGAAATGGATCTATGCAAGAAATTCAGTGTTTAAATACAGAAATGAAGAACGTCGGCAAGGAATAACTTTTTCCCCTTTATATCTTACAGCTAAAACATAGCCTTTCTGCTGCCAACATTGATATTTATCATTATCTTTTTCTTTTTTTTTTTTTTTTTTGGTTACAGATTTAATGAAGTCTGAAAGGCATGCGCGATCGTGTTCAGAGATAGGGAGGCCCCGCCAGGCTCTCTCTCTGCACCTCGATAGAAACGATGTGGATGTGATGTCCAGGTACCAGGCCCAGCACACGGGGTTCCCCGGCAGAGAAGGAATCCGACGGCTTGAGGAACTCCTGCGCCGAGCCCAGGATAACATTGCAGTCGCGGTTGGTGCAGTGTCCGCCCATCTGTCATGCGAATGCGCATAGTTTTGTTGAGCAGCGCCTCCAGCTGCTGCCTAGCGCGCGTAGCCGGCTTAGTCCTCGTGCTCCCCATCTGAGTCCTTTGCGCTGGAGCTGCTTTGACACCGGCTGCAACAGCCATTCTCCTCTCGTAGCAGCATGGTTGGTCCAGCTGCAGCCATTTGTTCCCGGGCCTCCTCCAGGCCCTTCAGCTTCCTAAGAACCTTCCGCGTTCGGTGGTCTGAGATCTCGCGAGCGTATCATTATCTTTTTCTTAAATTTAAAAACAATTCTATTAATGTTCCTTTCACAGTATCAGATTAGTTGTGTTGGATGAGAATAATAATGATAGATCGTCATAAGATGCCTTTATCAAGTTTTGTTTTGTTTTCAGCAGACTTAATGAAGCAAATCAAGATTTACCAGTCCCCTGGATACTTCTTTACTCTTTAGCAAAGGGATTTGAATTAACAGTTACTGATGAAGAATGACAGAGCATTTTGGTTAGTGCACATAAAATTGTTGTTTGTTCAGGTTATAACAAATACAGTTTAAATTTAATTTCAAGTTTCTTCTTTCTTTTCTCTTTGAACTTTTGCTTTGAAATTCTTCTCATGGCCAAAATGCTTTCCCAAATTGCATAGACACGCCATTGCTTCTGAGACCGAATTAGCCTCCGAGGTGGGCTCACACAGCCAGCACCACCCAGGCCTGCAGGCCAGTGCTAGTTTGTAGCAGTGTCCAGGGAGATATCAGCTTCCTAACTGATTTTCCCCTCTTCCCAACCTAATTATTTGGAGACCTTCAAGCTTTCCAGAAATATCTGCAATTAGTCAGATGGTGTCTAGGGCTTTGTTTAAAATTACAATAGAAAATTTATCAAGACCATTTGGTCTAATCTCTCTCATCATCTTCCCTATAGATTTTTCCTCTTCTCTCTGGAGAGTTAGAAATGAGCTGTCATGATTATTATATAATTACAGAGAATAATAACAATAATAATGCTTGAAATTATTATTACACCATGAATAAGAATGATATGTAAAGATAACTCCTTGTCAGATTTAGAAAGATTTTCTTCCAGAAGCTCAAACAATGAATAGTTATTATCTTTACAACCTCTTTTTGCTGATCGTGGTTGGAGCCCTGGTTTTGTAAACCAGGGGTCATGAGTTCATACTTCACTAGAATGTCAACCTACATCTAGTACCTAAACAAAATGACTTGTACAAAACAGTAGTTCAATAAATATTGTGCATGAGTTAATAGATAAATTAATAATAGGGAAAATTGGGGGGTAAAGATAGATTATATTTCACTATAAGTAATCTCCTTTTTAAATTGTTTTTGGGCAGCTTATATGTATGTAGCAAATATCTGGTTAGGCAAAGTTTAAAAAGAGAAAACAGTTAGAATGTAAAACTATACTTTGAGTTTGATTTCTAGTTCTGGTATTTTTCTGTGTCCTTGAATAAGCCACACCTCTTGGAGTTTCAGTCTTCACATTGGAGTTTACGCACACACACGCACACACACACACAGAGCATTAAAGGTTTTCTTTAATCCAACTTTAAATATAAACTTGAAAGCCTCTAGTCTCCTATCCTTAGTCTTATTTCCATTCCCGTCTCCCCAGAATCAGCCACTTCATACATTTATTATGAATTCTTCCAGTCACATACAGGAATGTACACATATGTGCATGAAAAAATATAATATTGTGTGCCTACAACTTTTAAAAACTTGCACAGATGCTATCAAACTGTATATAGTATCCTGAAACTTGCTTTCCCCCTCCTCACTATAGTTTTCAAGATCTGTTCTTTTTCTTTTTAATATTTATTTATTTATTTTTATATTTGGCTACGTTGGGTCTTAGTTGTGGCATGTGGGATCTTTTTAGTTGCGGCGCGGGACTTCTCTCTAGTTGTGACGCATGGGCTCAGTAGCTGTGGTGTGTGGGCTTAGCTGCCCCACAGCATGTGGGATCTTATTTCCCTGACTAGGGATCGAACCACATCCTCTGCATTGGAAGGCAGATTCTTAACCACTGGACCACCGGGGAAGTCCCTTCAAGATCTGTTCTTGATAATATATACTATCTTATAGCATATATTATTTGATTCTCCAATGCATGACAAACAGCATACCTTAGCGCTTCAGAGAAAGCATAGACTCTGGAGCCACACCATCTGGGTTTGTAACCTAGCTCTACCATTTATTGCTGTGGCATCTTTGGGAAGTTACTTAACCTCTCTTAACTGCCTCAGTTTTCTCACCTACAAAATAGGGATTATAATAGTACCTAGATCATGGAGTTGCTATGTGAATCAAATAATTTACCAATCCTTCAGTATAGTGCCAGCACATAGGAGGATCAATATATGTGCTTTCTAAATGAAAGAAAACAACTGATGAACGTTTTGTTTTCCATTTTTTACTATTACTAACAACGTTCCAAAGAATGTTTCATGTATATGTTCTGGTTCTTTTGTGGGAGTGTTTCCTCAATAGTGTATTAGATACGGAATTGTTAGCTTATAGGGTTTATATGTTTCCAATCTTATTAGATTATCTTGAATTGCTCTCCATAGTGATTGTACTAATTTATGTTCCTACCACTGTTTTAGAATTTCCATTTTTTCTTTATCCTTGCCCAACTGAGTATTATCAAACCTCTCAAATTTTGCCAATCTGATTCATGGAAATGGATTTTATTTTTGTTATTATTTATTTCCTTGATGGTAGGTAAGGATAAACATCTTTTCAAATGTCTTTTGGACATTCTGAGTTCTCCTTTTGTGGATTGTGAATTCTGCTTTGCTAGGCATAGGAATCTAAGTTTATTGTTTCCCTATAGGAAACATGCACTATTCCCAAATAACTTCGTGAATCAATCCCATTGATGCGTAATGACACCTCAATTATATAACAAATTTCCATAAGTGCACCCATATTTGTTCTGGCTCACCATTCTGTTTCCTTTACTAATTCTCTCATCAATATCACCTTCAAATTACAATAGCTTTAGAAAGATCTTGATGTCTGGTGGGACATTTTGCCTCTTTCATTTTCAGATCTGCCTTAGCAATACAGTGTCTGTGACTCTTCCATGTAGATTTGAAGATCAGTTTATATAGGTCCATAGGATACCTTGTTGGGAAGTTGTCTGAAGTCCCATTTAACACTTGATTAATTTGGGGGAAGTATAAATTTTTATGATATTTGTGAGTCCCTCTGAATTACTCTCCATTTATTTAGTTATTTCTTTATGTCCTCAAAGAGCATTTTGTAAGTTTCTCCTGAGGAATAAATCAGAGTGCATGTGAACACACAAAATGAAAAAAGGAATGTATATTTAAGTATTGTAATTTTAAAGGAACTGTGTATAATGAAAATACACAGGAAAATCCTCAATATATGATTTTGTTCAAATACATTTCCCTTTGTCTTCAGTGAAACTTTTATCAACTCTTTGCCTAAACAGTAATAATATCGAATCTTATTTTTTTCCTGTTTTATTTTTCCAGCCCATATCATAATAAAAAACTTATGAATAGTGAATTATACAGAAGTGATCATTCAGTAAAGAAAAAAGTAGGATATGTAAGCACCTTGAAAAATCATATCCCTCCAAACCAGGACTCAATCATGAAGTTTTTGAGAGGGATAATTTAAACAAAATGATTGAACAAATGCCCACTCTACATATTTACTTTATTTTCTCTAACTCTACTTTTATGTTCATTGGTCTTTCCTTCTCATATCTTATGGACTTTTTCATTTGTGAAGAATTATGTTTGAAATTTTGGAAGACGGGAAAGAATTCAAAAGCACAGTCCTTACCTAAATTGGAAGCTATCACTGTTAGTTAAATGGCATAAAGACAATGAAAAAGAACATCTCTTTTAATGACTAATATTGTAGGTTTCAGAAAATCTTATGGATTTTTTTTTTTTTTCTGGTTTCACCTGTCACTTCCCATCATTGCAAGTTCTATTCCCTCCTTCAGGATTGACTCTCTTTTAGGGACTGAATGCTTGTGTTCCCTCCAAATTTATATGTTGAAGCCCTAATCATTGCTCTCCCCTGACCTGCCGCCCTCCACCCCACACACTATGTGATGGCATTAGGAAGTGCAGCCTCTGGGAGGTAATTATGTTTAGATGAAGTCATGAAGGTGGGGTCTTCATGATGGAATTAGTGCCCTTATAAGAAGAGACCAGAATTCTCCCCCACCCCTAACCTCCTCCCCCACCAAGTGAGGGCACAGCAAGAAATCAGCCACCTGCAAGCCAGGCAGAGGACCCTCCCTAGAACCTTGCCATGCTGGCATCCTGACCTCGAACTTCCAAGGATCCAAAACTGTGAGAAATCAATGTCTGCTGTTTAAGCTACTCAGTCTTTGGTATTTTGTTATAGCAGCCTGAGCTAAGACATTCTCCCATCTTTTGGTATCAAACCAACCTTCAGTGCCTAATTCAAGCATCATCTTTCTTTATGTGTATGTGTAAGTGTGTGTCTACAAATTGGGCAGACTCTATTTTTATTTATTTATTTTTATTATTATTATTTTTTTTGCGGTACGCGGGCCTCTCACTGTTGTGGCCTCTCCCGTTGCGGAGCACAGGCTCCGGACACGCAGGCTCAGCGGCCATGGCTCACGTGCCCAGCCGCTCTGCGGCATGTGAGATCTTCCCAAACCAGGGCACGAACCCGTGTCCCCTGCATTGGCAGGCGCACTCTCAACCACTGCGCCACCAGGGAGGCCCAAGGCAGACTCTATTTTTAAACACAAGTTACACAAGAATGAATTTTCCCTGTAAAAGTTGTGAGAAATATAAAAAGTAAAATATGGCACCAACCCTTTCTGCCCTCACAGATTCCTCATACCAGGAGTAAACACTATCATTTTAACAGCATGAAGTATTAACTTTTAGTATTTTTTCTATGAAAATGCCATCTCCACTCCTTTCTGTTATTGTTATTTTCTCCTGCTATTTGCACATAGCCCTTTGTTACATTTTGTTTAATATTCAGAAGTGGCTTTACAATAAATTAAGGAAGCTTAATCTTCAGGAACACTTACTTGCACAGTCTCCTTCCAAAACTCTAGAAGTTTTATATGTATGTATAGTTTTATATATTTACAATTTGGGGGAGTTTGGTTTTTTTCAGTGCTTTCTAAATTGCATAATTTTCAAGGCCCCACAAAGCCTGGATATGCCCCTGCTTATACTATACTTATTTAAGTACATGACTATCTTCCCCATTAGAATGGGGAATGTTTTCTTGAATGTTCCCCCTGCAAAAAAATGTGTAGCTCATCAACTTGCTAATAGTGGGTGTGTGATAAATTTAAGATTAAATGAGCTTCAGTATGCCGAGGATTGTTTAAAAAAGTCAGAGTTTTAATCAGGAGCAGAGAATGTAAGTACATCATAGCTTGGATGTTTTGTTTTCCCTGTCGTGTAGTATTCATTGGTAAATAAATCCTAACATGTTAGTTTCATTTTCCACCTACACACTAATCAACACATTCTAATTGGTATATATTGAATTCCTTCATTGAGTAAGGACCAAAAAAACCTCTCACTTCTTATACTTCAAGAAGGCCAGGTTAGATTTTTAGATCTTCAGTCTAGGAGACTTCCTCTAAAGCAGTGTTGTCCAATAGAACTTTATGACATGATGGAAATGTTCTGTAACATCTGTGCTGTCCAATATGGAAGCCATTACATTTAAATGTAAATAGCTACACATGACTAGTGACTACCATTTTGGACAGTGCAGCTCTAGAGGTTTATGAATAATGTGACTCACTTGGGAGGGTTTAATTAAATGAATAAATACATCACTTATAAATGATGAAAGATCAAATTTAGACAATATCGCAGTCCACTCTTCTGGCAGAAAATTTGTAGATCATGTTTAGCTGCATGCAAACTTGATAAAGGAAATCAACACACAGCAATGTAATGAATTGAAAAGGCAATTTCAAAGCAAATGTAAATAACGCTCAGTTTTTTAATAAGCTATGCTAAAATGAAGACAGAAGGGAAAGAAAATTCTTTCAAAGGAGCCAAGAATCCACAGTAAAACATCTTTCTCTTATTCAGCCAGAGAACAGAAGCAGAACAAGAGAGAGATTAAGAAGGCCTATAGGTATGCCAGAAATCTCATTGTTTCACTGTGTGCAAGTATTTACGTGGGAAGGGAGAAATAAGGGTAGTGGCTACAAAAACACTGATATGAAAAGGTATGAGCCAACAGAGACCTATGGTCCAAAACATTAGTACCACTGTTATCTCCCAAACCTCGGGAATTTGCAAATTGCACTATTTACTTTGCTAGCATGACAGAGGAAATATTCCAAATGATATGCTTACTATGGTCAGCACTCCAAAGTTACTGTTCTAATGATTCCTGTTTAAAAAAAATAACAACCTAGACCTCTCTTTTTTTGTAATTACTCATGGCAGGTTATGAATATAAATTCTTTGACAAGAAGATGAAAATATACCCCTGGGATGCAAATTAAATTACACTTCCCTGAAATCCTCATTTTGTATTATTTTAGAAAGTGCCTGCATCTGTCATTGCTATTTGCTATTTGCTCTTATTTCAGTTTTGATGGTGGGTTTTTGGTCTAGAAGATAATCTTTCACATGCAGTTTTTGCAGCTTATTTTCACCTGTGTAGAGGTTATTTGGTGACTTTTTAGATTTTTAAACGTTGGTCTTTAAATACATGAATATTTCAGCATGAATTTCTAGCTGCAAAGGAGAAAAATGTATATCTTTTTGTTATACTTTATTACATATTGGTAATATTTTGTTGTTTGAATCAGTAAGCATGAGAAAAATCTCATTATTTGGCTACTTTTTTTATTTTTTTATTTTTGCGGTACGCGGTCCTCTCACTGTTGTGGCCTCTCCCATTGCAGAGCAGAGGCTCCGGATGCGGAGGCTCAGCGACCATGGCTCATGGGCCCAGCCACTCTGAATCACGTGGGATCTTCCCAGACCGGGGCACGAACCCATGTCCCCTGCATCGGCAGGCGGACTCTCAACCACTGGGCCAGCAGGGAAGCCCTTGGCTACTTTTTTATAAAAGTGCACACAGCGTAGCCTAAAAGCACAAAAGATTTTCTGTATGGGTTAAAAAATAATTCAACATATACCTTGCTTCCTAAAGGATAAAGAGCATGGGGATAGCCATGATGTGGGTTCAGAATTTCTTCTTAGCTTAGCTTGTGGAATAAAATGAGTGACACCTGTTAAGCATCAGGACACATTGAGAAGCAGGGTCAGCGTTGTCCAGATGAGATCAAGTTACCTGATGGGAGAGTCCATTTGAGTTTTGCTTGTGTTTTAAAACCAATCTTTTCTTAAAAAAAAAAAAAAGTAATATATGACTTTTCAAGAAAATTATAATACCAACACATAACTCTTGCTCCTATTTTAGTTAATTTCTTTTAACTATTTTTGTGTCTAGGCTTATTTTACATATCTTTAATCAGACATTTTCAATGCTTATTGTTTCACTTGGCATTAAATGACTCGCCTGTTTCCAATTGATTTATAATTTTAGAAACATTATTTTCTTAATGACTATATACTTGTCAACAAAATCCACAGTGACTGAATGACTAACTCAAAGATTCAAGGAATTATTATCTAGTTTATAGATTATTCAGAACTCAATATATGAAATTCCCCTGCTTGTTACAATCTTTAATAGTAGTTAGTAAGGCAAAGAAGATGAACTCAAAGCAGTAAATTTCCTTCTTAAATACAATCTAGTTGATTCAGCTCTTTTAGACAGAAGGCAAAATTAATTTTGAAAACTAGCCTTAAATTCTCAGACTCTCACTCATTGTAGTCTCCCTAGTTCTGAGTTTTAAAGTAAATGGGAAGCAACTGAGAAGCATCTTCTTAGCTGGCAGAAGAGCAGAGGCATTAACCCTTGGGGATGGAGGGTAAGAGCTTCTCTCTCACCCTCCTGAAGAATGAAGTAGGACTTGGAAAGAAAAGCAGTAAGCTGCTGGTCTCAGAGTTTCCCAGAGGATATCGACTTTTTTTTTGAGGCACAGAGAAAGGTGGTCACACCTATCTTGAATATTTTAAATAGTCTTTGCCTCAGTAGGCTAGGGAAAACCAGAAGCCTGTTAAAGGTCAGAGAAACCAAAGAAAGGAAGTAATTTCAAGATGTAAGAGGAAGTCAACAGGATCAATTATACTGAAGATGTCAAAGAAATAAAGAGAAACTTTCATCAGATTTTGTAAGAAAACTGTCTTTTAAGGACCTCCATGAGAAAAATTTTAGTAACACTGTGAGAATAAAAAGTTCATGTAATTAAGAAGGTAGAGAATAGGTAAAGAATTAATGAAGGCAGAGGATATCAATTACAAATTTGAGTCTCTGAGATGTATAAGGAATTAGAGAAATAAGATAGCAACTATAGGAGGTAGCAGCATCCATAAATACCCTTTTAAGATAGATGAAGACTGTATTAGTTTTTTATTGCTATGGTAACAAATTACACAAATTCAGTGACTTCTTATAATGCAGTTATGTAGGTCGGAAGTCCAACATGGGTCTCATGGGACTAAAATCAAGGCGTCAGTAGGGCTGCATTCTTTTCTGTAGGCTTAGGGAAGAATTCATTTCCTTGCCTTCTCTAGCTGCCAAAGGCCACTAACATTCATTGGCTTGTGACCCTTTTCCATCATCTTCAAAGCTAGCAAAGAAAGTCAGGTCCTTCTCATATTACATCACTAACCTCACTTCTGTTGTCACATTTCCTTCTCTGACCTTTTTTCTGCCTCCCTCTTCCACTTTTAAGGACGCTTATGATTACATTGGGATCACCTGGACAGTCCAGGATACCCTTCCTATCGCAAGGTCCTTAACTTAATCCTATCTACAAAGTCCCTTTTACCAAGTAAGGTAACATTCACAGGTGTTAGAATTAGGATGTGGACATCGTTGGGAGGTTGTTATTCTGCCTGCCACAATACCTGCAGCTATGTATAAACTGAGGCAGAAGAATTCAGAGATGAGGAAATGATTGAATTGCTGAAAAGGGAAAATATAAGTATAGCAGCAAGTTGCTTCAGCCGTCAAGAAGGACAAATTAACCTTAGGAAGGGCAGGTCATCTTGTCTATCAATGGGACGAAGGCAAATACAGCTCATGCAGGTATAGATATAGACACAGATATACAGTTGACCCTTGAACAACATGAGTTTGAACTGTATGCATCCATTTCTATGCAGACTTCTTTTCAACAGAACATATTTCAGTACTACAGAGTCCGCAGTTGGTTGAATCCATGGATGTGGACTGCGGATGTGAACAGTGGGTATGGATGAACCTCGTGTGTGGAGGGACTTCGTTTATGGAGGGTTGACTCTAAATTACACATGTATTTTGACTGTGTAGGTCAGTGTTCCTAACACCCGTGTTATTCAAGGGTCAATTGTATATCTATATAGATACATAGAAAGAGAGGAAGAGAAAGAGAGTTACTGAAATGGAGAGATGTTAAAAGCTGGAGCTCAATATATGATCAGTGAAGGAGACAATGTAAGGTGAAGAGGTGCAGAATGAGAGGCTTCAAGTGAAAGTCGTACACAGTGTTTTGGGGTCTTGAAGAATTTTTAAAAGGATGCATAAAAGGATGGCAAGTGATATTTAGGATCCCGATGATCCTTAATAGGATAAATGTGTGGTGGGTCAAATCTTCATGATTCTAAATATTCTTTCAACAGTGCTCAGCCCAAGCAGAAAAATGGAAAACAAAACTCAGGAGGGGTGGAGGGATGAGAACTGATTTGTATTGCTTAGATGAGTGGCCTAAGCAGCTTGGAATATATTGATAATTGGAGCACTGAAGTTTCAGATGTTATGTTTGGTCACATCTTACACATAAGGAGGCAAGAAAATTTAGGAATTTAGTTAAGGAATCTAAGCTCCAACCTTAAAAATTTATTTTATATATAGATATATATTACTTCCAGAGTTAAAATATATATATATATATATATATATATATATATATATATATATATATATATATATATATACATCTGAATCCCTAAAGGGACTCACTTGAGAATATAAGAACATTGGCTTTGAATTCAGAAATACCTGTATTAGAATTTTGGCTCTCATTAATTAGTCATGCAAATTGGTGAATTGCAGCCTTAGTTTCTCCTTATGTGTAAAATAGAGATTGTACTTAATTTGCTGGGTTTTCAGGAGTAAAAGGAATAAAACATTACTAATAATATTTGGAATATAGAATATATTTAATCAGTTATTTTATGCTATTTTTATAGCAACATAAATGGAAAAAGTCTAAAAATCCTTATTATAATTTTGATAAATCTGCCTGACTGAAATATTGATAACTAGTTCCAAGAACTGCTTTTTTTCTTCACTTTTACATTCAATAAATGACACATTTGAGAGATTTCCTTTGGGTTTCACAGTAAATTGGCAAAGTAATGATTTTACATTTGGTTCTATTCTTAATGTCTAATAGAAGTAAAATAACTTCTAGATTATTTCAAATGCACTGAAAACATAAATAGCAATAGTTTTCCAGCTGCAAAATTGATGCTGAAGGTACTTAAATGGCACATAGGATGTTGAATGCCCGTAATCACAAGCCGATTCAGTGCTGCCACTTGGCTGAAAACATGAGTTAATGTTTTAAAGTAAGTAGAAATGGAGTAGCATCTCTCCTTTAAAGTCTGTTAGATTGCAGTGCAGGATCTTTGAACAAGCACATAAGTTATATGATTTGTATCAGTTCCTGAGTCCCTTCTATGTTCTTCCCGATAACCCCACCCCGTGTGAATTTTAAGGATTGTACGTATACATCCAACGAACTTGATGAGCCTCTAGATGGCGCTTTTACATTCTTGATGATGTTATTAGTGGTTTGTTTTTTCCATGAATAGATTTGTAGGTGACACAAGACATATATACCATTTTCTCGTGAATTAACACTGTATAAACAAAATTCACATATTTCAAATACGTGCTAGATCTTGGAATATTATGTAAATGGAGCCCCACCCCCACTGTGGAAATTTGCCGTTAATGGAAAAGTTATTAAATTTTAACACTTGCCATTCTTCCTCCTCCCTAAATTTTCTGATATCTCTCAGATAACAATAAAACAAAAAAGTTTTGCTTGAGTATTTTTTTTGGTTAGAAAACGTGTCAGCATGTTCTCAGAGGTACTCCAGAGTGACACACCTGTCAACAAGGCTGCAGCAGTATTGACAGCTTTGCTTTCATTTAGTTAATGAAATACTTAGATTATGCATATGAACTGTTCCTGTTCCTGTTATTTTTTTTACTGGTATCCAGGCTGTGAACGTCATCTCTGCCCCTTTTATGGATCACCTTTCAAATGAAGCCAATAGTACCTCTTTCCCCTTAGGATCCTAAAATGCTGTAATCTAGTGATAAATAATGGATAGAAATCCATTATACAGATCAGCCTGTAATCAGCTTTTTATCTCCTCCCATGCTTTTATTTCTTCCTCAAATACAGATATAACTTAAAGTGGAGGAAATTAGTATTGAAACTGTATAGAAGTAGTTTTTTTTTGCACAAATTTCCTTCCTTAACAAACTGTCTTGTGTATGAAAATCTCTCTATATGTGCTTCTGCCTTTACTCTGGATCCTGTCATTTCTCACTGCCTCAGGGACATGGCAAGATATTGAGTCCTTTCCTCTATCATTTCTCTTTAGCTTCTGTCCTTTTTACTAGCTCTTGGTCTGTAACATTCTCCAATCTTTCTCACCCTAAAGAATAACAAAGCAAGCTCTTCCTACAGCCCATCTTTCCTTTTCATTATGGTTTGATCCCTTTTCTCTCTAACAAAGCCTTTGTTCTTGGAAAATAAGATACACTTGCTATCTCAAGTCCTTCACTTCCCATTAATTTTCAACTTGTGAGGAGGGCAGTTATCAGAACAACAGAAAGCTTATTTTAAAATACACATTTCTTCTGGCATATTGCATTTTGACATTTCCTTTGGGAAAGAGGTACTTCAGTTTTGAAAAATACTCCCTAGCCGATTATCGTGTGAGAGTCACTATCTTAATGCAATGCCTAACAGTTAAAACTGACCATTCCCCGAAGTCTTCTTGCTAAGATGGCTCCCAAATTGCAAACTCCAATGCCACTTTCCAGTCCTATCTTAGCTGAGCTCCCTGAAGCCTTTGAACTTCTTGACTTCTTTGCAATCCTTTCTCACAAAGTTTCCTTTGTACCACTTCTTTTCTGTTTACTGACTGCTGGTACTGCTGTTCCTCCAGCCATCTCTCTCTCTCTCTCTCTCTCTCTCTCTCTCCATGTTCTTCTTACAGGGTCTTGTGTATGCATAAATTTTCAGGTCACTACGTATGCCAACAAGTCTCAAACATGTCTGTCCAGGTCACATGTCTTTCTGGGGTCCTAGATAAATATCTGTTACTTCTTTATTCTACTTGGATGAGGAGGTGGAGGAAGAGGAAGGAGGGAAAAGAAGTAAGGGAACAGATTCTTTGAGTTGACCACATTCATCAGTGCCACATCAGAGCTGATATACATATAATATATTTATTTCAATCACAGCCCAATTCAAAATGATTAACTCAAGATAAATACATAACTATTTGTCAGCTCCATCAAGTAATTAATTCCATAACTTTTTCTATTAGATATTAGATATATCCAAAATATACTAGTCTTTCTTATACTGGACAAAAGTCACAAAGACATTATATTTTAGTATTTAATAAAAGCTGGGAAAATACTTAAGGTCTTCTATTTGTTAATAGTGTCTGTGCATATGGAAGTTGTTGAATATCACTGAAAACATTAGGAAGTATAGCTGGTCAAATAAACAGACAAACACAAAATTTACTATAAAATTTGTTTCAGATTTTTACCAGCCATTCAATAATTAAATTTACTTATCCTTAATTTTGACATTCACAGAGTGTAGGATATAGATTTAAAAAATTAATTATTATATTTTAACAAATTAGAAATTACAATTAAGTGAGCCAAGATTCTTATGATGTCCTATGGAATGTAGAAGCACATATCATGCATCTGGTGCCATTTATAGCAGATTTTATCCACCACTACATAACCTGGGTGAGGTTTAGGGGAGTGCTTTTGGGGGAGATTTACCTTTAGCAGCCTCCTCTGTTGTCTAAGTCATTAAGCACTCAGGGAATTGCTCAGTTACCACCACAGTTGCATTTTTGCTATGCATCAAGCCCAGACCTGCATTTTCCCTCTATATCCTTACATGTTGTTTATTGAAATACCAACTGAAGACTGTGGCAGAAGAAGAGGCCAAGGAGGCATTCTGTGGCAAATTCAGTATCTTTGGCTCTACCTCTTCCTTCTTATGTTCCTCTCAGTATATCCCTATCAATATCATGGCTATATGGTCCCAGGACTAACATTCTGAAGAGCTATATTTGATGATGACTTACATAGTTTTCAGAGGAAGGAGAATTTTTCCTTGTCTCCTTTTGCCTGGGGACCAATAGGTTTATAGGTGGCATATCTGCTTTGTGATTTAATTGGATTAAAATGATTATATAAAATGACAGATAAGTTGTATAAACCTAAATGTAAACAAAGCACTAAAGATTAGCATCCAGTTTTAGAATTATGGCAAAGGAAACAAAAATTGGAGTTTAAAATTGAATTAAAAATGAATGTAGAATCCAAGCTGAGTATATTCCAAGTAGGTGTGTTATGTCCAAAACAACTGTAAATGCAGCTCATCATATTGAAATCATGACAAAATTGAACCTATCTGATTGTTGAAGATTTTGTTACATAGGAGGTATACAAAAAGGATTCACTGTGGTTTTATGAAAGGGGAAGTGAGAAATATCAACTGAGGGCATAATGATTTCACCAAGAGTAAGAGAAGAGATAGCAGAATCTGAGTTACATTCATGGCATATGTGTCAGCTGTGTAAAATCTCAGAAGCAAAAGAAGACACTCACTATAAGCTTCTATTTACAGGCAAAAATTTATGGAATCAATTTATTTACCTATATCAGGAATAAGCATTTAATCATAGTAAAGGATTACAGAGGATATTTGAAATAATACAACTTCTCACCACAAAATATTTTCAAATATTTTAACCACTGGTGAGCATAACTCAAATGTATCCTTAAATATTGACAGTCACAGAAAATGTTATTAATTTCCATTATTGGGAAATATATATACCCCTATAAAATAAATTCACTTATTCAAAATAATTGAATTTCTTTATCTTTTCGACACTGAAGCCATTTTTGAAAAAAAAATCTAATTGGCAAGGATGGTAAGGAATGTTGGTGATGGGTGAGAATACAGGAAAAAAAGTAAAGGAAATATTTATCATAAGGACCTAATTACATAATCATCAAATCAGAGAACGTTAGTATGAAAAAAGTTTTGAGAAATGTCAACCAGTCTGTCTCCTCTGTCTTTAGGCAAACTTAGTTGAGAAAAACACAATAATCCTTTTTTTTTATTATTATATTTTTTAACATCTTTATTGGGGTATAATACTTTATATTGTGGTGTTAGTTTCTGCTGTATAACAAACTGAATCAGCTATAGGTATACATATATACCCATATCCCCTCCCTTTTAAGTCTCCCTCCCACCCTACCTATCCCAGCCCTCTAGGTGGTCACAAAGCACCGAGCTGATCTCCCTGTGCTATGCGGCTGCTTCCCAATAGCTATCTGTTTTACATTTGGTAGTGCAAATATGTCAATGCCACTCTCTCACTTCGTCCCAGCTTACACTTCTCCCTCCCTGTGTCCTCAAATCCATTCTCTACATCTGCGTCTTTATTGCTGTCCTTCCCTTAAGTTCTCCAGAACCATTTCTTTTTTTTTTTTAGATTCCATACATATATGTTAGAATACGGCATTTGTTTTTCTCTTTCTGACTTGATTCTGTATGACAGAATCTATGTCAATCCACCTCACTACAAATAACTCAATTTCGTTTACTTTATGGCTGAGTAATATTCCATTGTATATATGCACTACATCTTTATCCATTCATCTGTCAATGGACAATAAGTTTGCTTCCATGTCCTAGCTATTGTAAATAGAGCTGCAAAGAATATTGTGGTAATGACTCCTTTTGAATTATGGTTTTCTCAGGGTATATGCCCAGCAGTGGGATTGTTGGGTCATATGGTAGTTCTACTTTTAGTTTTTTAAGGAACCTCCATACTGTTTCCCATAGTGGCTGTATCAATTTACATTCCCACCAAGAGTGCAAGAGGGTTCCCTTTTCTCCATACCCTCTCCAGCATTAATTGTTTTTAGAATTTTTAATGATGACCATGCTGACTGGTGTGAGGTGATACCTCATTGTAGTTTTGATTGGAATTTCTCTAATGATTAGTGATGTTGAACATCCTTTCATGTGTTTGTTGGAAATCTGTGTATCTTCTTTGGAGAAATGTCTATTTAGGTCTTCTGCCCATTTTTGGATTGGGTTGTTTGTTTCTTTGATATTGAGCTGCATGAGCTGCTTGTATATTTTAGAGATTAATCCTCTGTCAGTTGCTTCATTTGCAAATATTTTCTCCCATTCTGAGGGTTGTCTATTCATCTTATTTATGGTTTCCTTTGCTGTGCAAAAGCTTTCAAGTTTCATTAGGTCTGATTTGTTTATTTTTGTTTTTATTTCCATTTCTCTAGGAGATGGGTCAAAAAGGAACTTGCTGTGATTTATATCAAAGAGTGTTCAACCTATGTTTTCCTCTAAGAGTTTTATAGTGTCTGGGCTTACATTTAGGTGTTTAATCCATTTTGAGTATATTTTTGTGTACAGTGTTAGGAAGTGTTCTAATTTCATTGTTTTATATGTAGCTGTCCATTTTTCTCAACACCAGTTATTGAAGAGGCTGTATTTTTTCCATTGTGTAATCTTGCCTCCTTTATCAAAGGTAAGGTGACCACATGTACATGGGTTTATCTCTGGGCTTTTTATCCTGTTCCATTGATCTATATTTCTGGTTTTGTGCCAGTACCATACTGTCTTGATTACTGCAGCTTTGTAGTATAGTCTGAAGTCAGGAAGCCTGATTCCTCCAGCTCCATTTGTCTTTCTCAAGATTGCTTTTGATATTCAGGGTCTTCTGTGTTTGCATACAAATTGTGAAATTTTTTGTTCTAGTTCTGTGAAAAATGCCATTGGTAGTTTGATAGGGATTGCATTGAATCTATAGATTGATTTGGGTAGAATAGTCATTTTCACAATGTTGATTCTTCCAGTCCAAGGACATGATACATCTTTCATCTGTTTGTAACATCTTTTGTTTCTTTCATCAATGTCTTACAGTTTTCTGCATACAGGTCTTTTTTGTCTCCTTAGGTAAGTTTATTCCTAGGTATTTTATTCTTTATATTGCAGTGGTAAATGGGAGAGTTTCCTTAATTTCTCTTTCAGATTTTTCATCACTAGTGTATTGGAATGTGAGAAATTTCTGTATATTAATTTTGTATCCTGATACTTTACCAAATTCATTGATTAGCTCTAGTAGTTTTCTGGTAGCATCTTTAGGATTCTCTATATATAGTATCATGTCATCTGCAAACAGTGACAGCTTTACTTCTTCTTTTCCAATTTGGATTCCTTTTATTTCTTTTTCTTCTCTGATTGCTGTGGCTAAAACTTCCAAAACTTTGTTGAATAATAGTGGTGAGAGTGGGCAACCTTGTCTTGTTCCTGATCTTAGAGGAAATGCTTTCATTTTTTCACTATTGAGAATGATGTTGGCTGTGGGTTTTTCAAAATGGCCTTTATTGTGTTGAAGTAAGTTCCCTCTATGCCTACTTTCTGGAGAGTTTTTTTTCACCTCAAATGGGTGTTGAATTTTGTCAAAAGCTTTTTCGGCATCTATTTAGATGATCATATGGTTTTTATCCTTCAGTTTGTTAATATGGTGTATCACATTGATTTGCATATATTGAAGAATCCTTGCATTCCTGGGATAAACCCCACTTGATCATGATGTTTGATCTATTTAATATGTTGTTGAATTCTGTTTGCTAGTATTTTGTTGAGGATTTTTGCATCTGTGTTCATCAGTGATATTGGTCTGTAGTTTTCTTTTTTTGTGACATCTTTGTCTGGTTTTGGTATCACATTGATGGTGGCCTTGTAGAATGAGTTTGGGAGTGTTTCTCCCTCTGCTATATTTTGGAAGAGTTTGAGAAGGATAGGTGTTAGCTCTTCTCTAAATGTTTGATAGAATTCACCTGTGAAGCCATCTGGTCCTAGGCTTTTGTTTTTTGGAAGATTTTTAATCACAGTTTCAATTTCAATTGGTCAGTTTATATTTTCTATTTCTTCCTGGTTCATTCTCAGAAGGTTGTGCTTTTCCAAGAATTTGTCCATTTCTTCCAGGTTGTCCATTTTATTGGCATATAGTTGATTGTAGTAGTCTCTCATGATGCTTTGTATTTCTGCAGTGTCACTTGTTATTTCTCTTTTTTCATTTCTAATTCTGTTGATTTGAGCCTTCTCCCTTTTTATTTGATGAGTCTGGCTAATGGTTTATCAATTTTGTTTATCTTCTCAAAAAACCAGCTTTTAGTTTTATTGATCTTTGCTATTGTTCCCTTCATTTCTTTTTCATTTATTTCTGATCTGTTTTTTATGATTTCTTTCCTTCTGCTAACTTTGGGAGTTTTTTTGTTCTCTTTCTCTAATTGCTTTAGGTGTAAATTTAGGTTGTTTATTTGAGATTTTTCTTGTTTCTTGAGGTAGGATTTTATTGCTATAAACTTCCCTCTTAGAAGTGCTTTTGCTGCATCCCATAGGTTCTGGGTCATCATGTTTTCATTGTCATTTGTTTCAAGGTATTTTTTGATTTCCTGTTTGATTGCTTCAGTGATCTCTTGGTTATATAGTAGTGTATTGTTTAGCCTCCATGGGTTTCTATTTTTACAGTTTTTTGCATGTAATTGATATCTGGTCTCATAGAATTGTGGTCAGAAGAGATACTTGATACGATTTCAATTTTCTTATATTTACCAAGGCTTGATTTGAGATCCAAGATATGATCTATCCTAGAGAATGTTGCATGAGCACTTGAGAAGAAAGTGTATTCTATTATTTTGGATGGAATATCCTATAAATATTGATCGAGTCCATCTTTTGTGTCATTTAAAGCTTGTTTCCTTATTTATTTTCATTTTGGATGATCCGTCATTTGGTGAATGTGGGGTGTTACATTCCCCTACTGTTATTGTGTCACTGTCAATTTCCTCTTTTATGGCTGTTAGTATTTGCCTTATGTATTGAGGTGCTCCTATGTTAGGTGCATAAATATTTACAATTGTTATATCTCCTTGGACTGTAGCATCCTTCTTTGTCTGTTGTAATTGTCTTTATTTTAAAGTCTATTTTGTCTGATATGAGAATTGCTACTCCAACTTTCTTTTGATTTCCATTTGCATGGAATATCTTTTTCCATTCCCTCACTTTTAGCCTGTGTGTGTCCTTAGGTCTGAAGTGGGTCTCTTGTAAACAGCATATACACGGGTCTTGTTTTTGTATCCATTCAGGCAGTCTATATCTTTTGGTTGGAGCATTTAATCCTTTTACATTTACGTTAATTATCGATATGTATGTTCCTATTACTATTTTCTTAATTGGTTTGGGTTTGTTTTTTTTAGATCTTTTCTTTCTCTTGTGTTTCCTGCCTAGAGAAATTCCTTTAGCATTTGTTGCAAAACTGGTTTGGTGGTGCTGAATTCTTTTAGCTTTTGCTTGTCTGTAACAATTTTAATTTCTCTGTCAAATCTGAATGAGATCCTTGCTGGGTAGAGTAATATTGGTTGTAGATTTTTCCCTTTCATCACTTTAAATATGTCCTGCCACTCCTTCTGGCTTGCAAAGTTTCTGCTGACAGATCAGCTGTTAACCTTATGGGTATTCCCTTGTATGTTATTTGTTGTTTTTCCCTTGCTGCTTATAATATTTTTTCTTTGTATTTTAATTCTTGATAGTTTGATTCATATGTGTCTTGGTGTGTTTCTCCTTGGATTTATCCTGTATGGGACTCTGTGTGCTTCCTGGACTTGATGGAGTATTTCCTTTCCCACATTAGGGAAGTTTTCAACTATAATCTCTTTAAATATTTTCTCAGACCCTTTGTTTTTCTCTTCTTATTCTGGGACCCCTATATTTCACATGTTGGTGTGTTTAATGTTGTCCCAGAGGTCTCTGAGACTGTCCTCCATTCTTTTCGTTCTTTTTTCTTTATTCTGCTCTGCAGTAATTATTTCCACTATTTTATTCCAGATCACTTAACTGTTCATCTGCCTCAGTTATTCTGCTATTGAATTCTTCTAGAGGATTTTTAATTTCATATATTGTCTTGTTCATCACTGTTTGTTTGCTCTTTAGTTCTTCTAGGTCCTTTTTAAACCTTTCTTGTATTTTCTTCATTCTATTTCCAAGATTTTGGATCATCTCATCTTTACTATCATTACTCTGAATTCTTTTTCAGGTAGACTGCCTATTTCCCTTTCATTTGTTTGGTCTCATGGGTTTTTACCTTGCTCTTTCATTTGCTGCTTATCTTTCTGTCTTCTCATATTGCTTAAATTACTGTGTTTGGGGTCTCCTTTTCACAGGCTGCAGGTTTGTTGGTCCCGTTGTTTTTGGTGTCTTCTCCCATTGGGTAATGTTGATTCAGTGGGTTGTGTAGGCTTCCTGTTGGAGAGGACTGGTGCCTGTGTTCTGGTGGGTGTAGCTGTATCTTGTCTTTCTGGTGAGCATGGCCATGTCCAGTGGTGTGTTTTGTGGTGTCTGTGAACTTATTTTTATTTTAGGCCACCTCTCTGCTATTGGGTAGTGTTGTGTTCCTTCCTATCTTGCTAGTTGTTTGTCATGGGGTGTCCAGCACTGGGCCTTGCTGGTTGTTGAGTGGAGCTGGGTCTTAACATTGAGATGGAGATCTCTGGCAGTGCTCGCCCCAATTGATATTATGTGGGACCAGGAAGTCTCTGGTGGACCAATATCCTGAACTTGGTTCTCCACCTTAGAAGCTCAGGCCTGACACCTTGCCGGAGCACCAAGACCCTGTCAGCCACATGGCCAGCAGCGCAGCGAATGGCAATAGAAAAGCCCAATGATGGGAACTGGCGCCATCTTGGTGGTCGCTGTGGCTATTACCTAGCGCTGCTCGCAGCTCCATGCTCCAGGTCATGTCATCTGACCTCGGCCCCTCCTCTGATTATCAGGGGTGCAGGACGTCCCATACTGCTTTTTAAAAAAAAATTATTTATTTATTTATTATTTTTATTTTTGGCTGTGTTGGGTCTTCGTTTCTGTGTGAGGGCTTTCTCTAGTTGTGGCAAGTGGGGGCCACTCTTCATCGTGGTGCATGGGCCTCTCACTATCGTGGCCTCTCTTGTTGCGGAACACAGGCTCCAGATGCGCAGGCTCAGTAGTTGTGGCTCATGGGCCTAGTTGCTCCGCGGCATGTGGGATCTTCCCAGACCAGGGCTTGAACCCATGTGCCCTGCATTAGCAGGCAGATTCTCAACCACTGCGCCAGCAGGGAAGCCCCCATAATCCTTTTAAAGACTAGCAGATAAAAAGATTTTCTAAGCTTACATTCAGTGCTTAACAGACCCCTCTATCAGCAGATTCTTCCCGGTACCTAACTTATATCCCGTAAGCTTTCATTTAAGTCTATTTGTCCCAGTTAGAACACAGAGAAAATAACTTGTTATAATGAAGTATAATAAAAAATTAGTACAATTTCAAGAAAAAGAAAAAGTACAATAAGAAATATTCACAAACTGGTACTATTACTTCTTTATCTTAATCCTTATAAAATTTTTGTTCACTCTTTACTGCTTTTTTGTAAAAGCACAATTAAATTATGAAACTCCATCAAATTTTTAATAAGACAATTTTAAAGACTGCAGTAAGGGTTTTTGAGGCTGGTAGCATAATTGTAAAGAGGAATACACAAATTTCAGCATTTGGGTTTGTGTAAATCAAAACGATCTTCTTGAGTAAATTATAAATTAAGCCACTTGAGAGCATAGGACAGATAATTTTTTTCTGCTGGTATTACTTGAATTTTATGGAGAGGGAGTTTAGATTCAAACCTAAAGTTTGCAATGCTTTGCAGAAATTTAGAACTTATTGTTCATTCTTTTTACTTACATGTTTATTTACTTATGCATTTATTTTATAAAGTTTCAAATAGCTTCATTTTATCTTTTTCATTTAGAAACTTAACATCATTGAAACATCACAGATTTTGAAACAGGAACTAGGACTTATAAATCTTCTTATCTTCTGAGACTTGATTAAGTCATTTTCTTGTGTTCTTAAAGGATTATGCCACAACTTGCCTGGAGTAGGTTAGAATTTGGGCTGTTTTCCCATGAAATTATATTTTACAGAAGACCAGACACAGAATTTCTCTATGAGGATCGTCATATTCATTTACATATTTGGTTATTTTCACTAGCCCTTTTTAGCATTCTTCTATTGTTCTTTTATAGAGAAAAAGTAGTGATTGAAACATTATAGCAGTTTGAGGAAATAAGCCTCTACTATGTCTTATGATCTTCACACTTAAAAAATAACATTCTGTTTTATTCTCAAGATTGTATTCTGTTAGTTTACAATTTTGAAAAGAGCTATAAATAAATAAAAGAAAAATCAAAATAATTGTGTTTCTATTTTGAAGAAACATGGGATGCGAGGAGTTTTAACATGTTTTGATGAAGTTGAAAGCATGCTGACTCAGTACTGATAAGCAGCTGTCATTGAATTCCTGATAAGGAAGGGCAAATGCTTATTGACTGCTCTGAAGTTACATAGGCAATATCTTTAAAGACTTATTGATGTAAGAATGGGAAACACTGACATGTGGCTGCACAGAAGTTTATGCTACTCCAGAAAAAAATTTTTAAGCATTTTATTTAGTAGACAATCATACTAGTTATGGAACAATCACTAAATTATTTGTGGAGTCATCATTTGCCTATAATCCTTAGACCTGACTGTTGAGACTGTCTCAGACATGCCAGATGCCTTCTTCTCCTTCATTGTCCCTCATCACAATTTGGGTCTTTCCCAACATACACAATTTCCTTTAAGTCCTTTTAAGTCCATTGGGTCCATATACAATTGTGAACATAGTTTGTATACTCTCCCAAAGAGGCTATTCTTCTTTCTTGCAAATTGAGGATGTAGCTAGGTACTTTGGGGAGAAAGAAGTAGGTTTATGTAATTCCACAGTTCCCAAGTCCTATCTAGTCATACTCTCAAGCCTTATGCTAACATCCAGTTTTGTCTTTTTTCCACTGTTGGGAGAAATAGATTTTCTTCTACCCTTTTATGTTCTTCTGGTTGGTCTAAGAATTCAGTTGATGCAAGATTAACAGGAGAAAATCAAACAAAAGTTTAATAACATGTATACATGGGAGAGACCCAGGAAAACTGGGTAACTCACCAAAATGACAGAACCCCTTGCCTAAAATACTATTTTCAGCAAAAGACAGAAGAGGATGCTGGGGGACTTCAGAGGGGAGGAAGGCAACTGACATAGAGATGAAAAAGCAAATGTTTGGTAAACAAATGTTTGATGGGCCCTGCGGAGACAATTGGACACAGAAAGGAATTTTAACACACAGACTTTTTTATGTTCATCCTTGTCTACACACTAAATTCATACTATAGGTAGCTATGGTGACAGTTCCCTTCCTGGAAGAGGTCTTCTATGTACAATCTTTAGGCAGTTAGGGCGAAGTTCAGAGTTTCTTCCTGAGTGTTTTGGTCCTTGCTTTTTTCAGTTTGAAAGAATCCACTTGCCAAAGGACACTTTGGAGTGGCAATTATTTTTTCCCCTACACCACACTTTTGGGAAGATAATAATTGCATGAGATTTGATCTAGTTTATAATATATAAGTGGAAAATACTGTTATCACTTCTAGGGTGGAAGCATTTAAGAAGTGACCAGTGGAACTCCAAGTTTCTACCCTCCTGGGTTAACCTAGATGTGGAACCAGATGGTTTTAAAACTTTCAAGACACATTAATAGAAGGATGTACATTTGTTCTGTGGCTAAGTACCTGGCATCATTTTTGTTCTAGTCTTCATCCAACCTGCTAATTACCAGGATGGAACAATTTCCTCCTGGTAGGGTAAGAGTATCCATTTGAGGTTTAGATTTTGTCTAAATATTGATTTCAGAATATTTATTTTTCCACATTTATGGCTTTAGATTTTTATCTCTGTACTGTCAGTGATAGTATTTCAGTAGGTGTATTCACCACAAACCTTAGGGAGATTGCTCTTGAGCTCTCTGGCTCACATGGCAGGAAATATTTGATTCCATTTCCTGACAAACTGGATGAGATTTCTCTTATGATGAGCATTCACACTGCCAAAGAACATGCCATATGTTTAGACACATGGTTTTATTTTTATGATCTTTAAAACTTTTATTTTTTGTAGCCCATGGCTGCGATAATCATTTATAGGTTTCAGAATACCAGGACTGGTGTCAGGTTTGAAAGTACTCTGATTTGGTTAGGAATGAAAGTATTACTTGACTGCAAGGCATGCATTCAGAGAAAAACATATATTATTATTAATAGGAAACTTCTCAGCAAATTCATTTTTTATTAGCACTTGGTGGTGATATACAATATTGTATAGGATAGATGTAAGGGAAATGTTGCCCACATTTTGATTTAGAGAGACAGCATTATAGATTGTATTATAGTTAGCCATCCTATGCATTATTGTCCCATGCCACTTTAAAAATACATGTTGTAATTGAATAAAAAAATATGTTATTTAAAAGAGCTACTGTAAGGGAGAACTAGGGGTTGAGGGTATGGAATCCTGATTCTAATTATATTATAGAGACTTATTTTTCCTAGCTCTACAAAACAAGATAAAGGGGTTGTAAATTTTGTAAATTCTATGTAATTTTCTAGTGTATGCCATTAACACTCCTTCTCATTTTGATCTTAAAATATTTGTCTGAATAAAGCATCCAGGGAAGATTCCCTACCTTCCTCCTCCTCTCATGCAAGGCTGCTAAAGAACCTTGCAGATTATCACTAATTCCTTTGTATTTATCAACTCAACAGGCATGGTCTTACTGGCCATTTAAGAGTATAGTTATTTCATTCCAAAAAGGAAAACCCTTTGTTCTAAGTAAAGTATAGAGTAATTAGGTTGTTGGTTATCCCAAACACATTGTACTGCTTGTTTGGCACTAGTCTTGAATATTCAGGATGAAACTGAATCTGGCCTCTGTACTTTGACACCAAATTAAATCTTTGAGACAGAGTTTTGGGTGAAGTAGAAAAGAAGAGCTTTATTGCTTTGCTAGGCAGAGGGGGCCACAGCAGGCTAATGTCATCAAAATGTGTGTCCTGACCTGGAAGGGTTGTGAGAAGTTTTATAGTAATGGTTCAAAGAAGATGTATTAGCTCATGGACATTCTTCTGGTTGGTTGGTGGTGAGGTAAGTGGGAGTCAGCGTCAGCAACCTTCTGGTCCCAACCAATCTGGGGTCAAGTGTTTATGAGCAGCATACAGTTAAATTCTCCGATCTGGGGGACTTCAGTATCTGCCAAACAGCTCAAAGATATTGTTATGTATAGCTCTTGAAGGGGAACCAGGACCCTGCCCCAAGGCTGCGCTATTGTTTCTTGACTTCTCCTCCCTTGTCTCTGCATCCCCCCCCCCCCCCCCCCGCCTCCCCACTTCCCTAATTAGCAACTGTTTGAACCTGTCCTTTGGAACTCAGGGTAGGTCATGGAGGCTGCTTGGTTTCAAGGATAATATTTATCCAAGAAACAGGCAGGTGTTAGTGGCATCTTTTGGGGCTTTAGGGGCATACAACTCTTGTGGCAGTGTTTATTATTCCATGAAACATCCACCAGGAAATTAAATCTGTTGTTCTCTCAGCTTCTACCTCAGCAGTCATCAGTGATAAGCAGGCGGTCATTATCATTACAGACCCATTTGCTGCTTGTGGAAAGCCACACCTCTGTGGTAATGCAGTAATTAGAATCGGTAGGAAGTCTTGTGATGCAGAGTTAAGTTTCCAAAGGTGTACAAAAGGTATATTTTGTTCTCTTATTTTTAAATACGTATTTTTAATGATCTGACACCTCTTTTTGAATAGTAAACACCTAAGTATCTACTATAACTTTATCAGCTTGAATTTGATTTGCTTAGAAACATTCTATCTTGCTTCCTAATATTTTTCCGAGACATACACTACTGATTCTAAAACAGAACCAATTACCTTTGATAGACATTTCGCTGCTTTTAACAGGTTTATAAAAGACAAAGCTGTAAGATAAATTACCTCATTTGGTTACTTTGGTGTTCTTTCATAAACAGTCTATTTAGAAGTTACTTTGCTCAAAAGCAGGCATTCTATGCATACACTCCTGGATTTTGTTTTGCCTGAGGCAATTGTGTTTATAATTACTGCAGTTTTTTTTCAAAATAAAATAATTTATGTTTTATGGAATAAAATATTGGACACTTGATCTCTCTTTTTTTTTTTTTTTTTTTTTTGCTGGCCACTTGAAATTTATTGTCCACTTGGTGCAAGGCACATGGTTATCGGGTGTCAGGAAGGCTCACGTGTGGCTTAGATAGTAACAAGCAGAGTTCTCTCAACTTCCTTTTTGGTGTTTTGTTGTTTTGATATAAAATAACCCAACTGCTTCTGGTGGCCTCTCCCTGCCTAGTCTCCTCATTGGGTGGGGCGGGGCCAGGAGGGAAGGAGCAGGGAGAGGCCCTGATGAGCCCAGGGCCTCAGAAGGAATCCTGGCAGCTGGTGGTGGCCACTCAAAACTGGGCCTGGCCTTGGTTTTGCTGGGCTGGCCACCAGGCTGTTATTTCCATGTGGCTTCCTGAGGCAGGTCACAGCCATGCTGCTGGAGGCCCAGGGAGATTCCGAGTTTCCAAAACAGAAGCTCCCCTACCAGTGACACAGGTTGGGCTTGGGGACACCGGAGTTGGGGGGTGGCTTTTCCACGGTGCTCAGCACTTCCACAGGAGCTGTTAGTGGAAGTGGAGGCTGGGCAGCACCAGTAGCCATGAGCGAGCTGCTAAACACACTTGTGGGCTGGTGGAAACCTTGGCTGCTGTGCTTCTCCAGCCTCGGTGCGCAATCAAGTTCACGGGTGGTGGGAACAGGGCGACCCAGCCAGCGAGTCCATTTGCAAGGAGGCCGCTCCACTACTGAGAGGTGCAGGATTGATCTCTAATTTGTCTATGCACTGGGATGTATTTAATAGACTTATCTGTAGAAGATACTTGACAGCATAGCTACAGAGCAAAGATAGGATGGCTTTATATTTAGGTAACTGTCTCCATTAGAGACCTCAACTTCTACCAAATGATTTTACTTCACAATTTTGTTTGGTAAGGAAGACACATTTATGCTCAGATTGCAGCATGGATTAATTGCCCTCCTGGCTTCTTTGGCCAAGAATACAATCTCCAGCTCTGCCATTCATTTTTTGAAACATTATTTGATGAAGAGAGTATTCAAGGAGGATTGCTTAAAGTCAAGCAGTCTATTTCCTTTTATAGATGATATAACTTGTATTCTTTGAAGAAGCTAAAGCAACTGAAAGCAGGTCATTTAGTTCATTAATATCTGTTGGAGGAGGTCATGGAGAGGATGTGCCAGCTGGTTGACCCTCAAGCTGTAGTCAGGCATTGGGAGGTTCCTCACTCCCTCCCGGGTCCCTGGAATGTAACTTCTGCCCACCATTTGCCCACTAGGAGCTGTTTCAAGGATGAATCTTGAGAGAGTAAATGCTGTTGAGACCATCTGAACTGAATAAGTGACTGAACCCAGGTAAGGCTATATAAACTTTTAAAATTCTGGCGGTCAGGTGCAGAGATCTACTGGTCTTGCAACTGACCAAGACAAGCCTGGTGTGTCCCTTGCTTATGAAAATTGCTACCTACCAATCTGGAGTGGCCTGCTTCTTTCTTAGGTCTCTCCCTGCCTCTTTGTATGGGGCCAATTTCAGATTTCACCTCAAAAGCTATTCATTTTGCGAATGAACAACACCCCTTTGCAAAGTCTCTTCTCCTGAGTTGCTGTTCTGAATTGGGCTCTGGTATGATGCCATCAGCCTATATTGATAATTGAGTTGTCACTATGCTTATTATATGGCTGTTGTGAAGAATATTGTTTATTTCATTATACACTGGCCTTTTTATCAGGAGCCTTAGAAGAAATTACTGCTTGATCTAACCACCAAAATGAATGGCACTTTTTCCAAGTAGTTGGTTTATTTCATCTGTTTTGTTGTGATCTATATGACAATTACATCTTCTGCAAAAGGGTTGAATTTTTTTCTCACAAAATATTTTTTAGTTACTTAACTCTGAGCAAAGTGCATGATGAGTCTTGGAGTTTTTCAGTGAGAATAGCTTGTTAATAATAGCTAGTACAGTTGACCTTTGAACAACATGGAGGTCAGGGACACCAGTCCTCCCCACCTACCAGTAGAAAATCCAAGTGTAACTTTACAGTCAGCCCTCTGTATCTATAGTTCCACATCTGTGAATTCAACCAAATTCAGATAGTGTAGTACTGTGGTCCATATTTATTGTAAAAAATTCCCATATAAGTGAACCCATGCAGTTCAAACCCGTGTTGCTCAGGGATCAACTGTATTAATTAATTACTTTCTATGTTGTGTCAATGTTCTATGCAAGTTAATGTATCAACTCTTTGCTACTATTGTTGCTAATGTACAGATAAGGAAACTGAGATGTTAAGAGACTCAAAGAAATTTTAAAAACTTGCCCAAAGACACAAAGCTAGTAAGTATAAGAGCTATCATTCAAGTCCAGACAGTCTAGTATGGCCACTACATTATGTTGCCCCTCAATTCAAATGGTGATAATATTTGATAGCCTATCTTATCTTATCCTATCTTATTTTACCAATAAAGTTCAGAACTATGCACTTAGGCATCAGTCATTAAATATCATTTCATGGTTTGGAGCACATAATAGGCACTCAGTAAATGTTAATTTTCTTACCTAGGGAATGTTGAGGAACAATGAAGAAGGTATGTGGACCCTACATCCAAGAGCTTATAAAGTCATTGTTATGCTACTGTAACATTTGTACATCTAAAACAAAATCCTCAAAGTGCTTTGATTAAGGAAAAGAGGACAAGAAATGCAAGAATGGTATATACTTGCTACAGTGAAATGTATCTCCTGTGTCATGACCCTTTATTCTTTCAGATATTTTAGCCTTTTTTTTTTTGAAGTATACTTGACTTACAATGTTGTGTTAGTTTCAAGTATACAGCAAAGTGATTCAGTTTTACATACATATATATCTATTTCTTTTCAGATTCTTCTCCCATATAGGATATTACAAAATACTAAGTAAAGTTCCCTGTGCTATTCAGTAGGCCCTTGTTGGTTGTTGGTTATCTATTTTATACATAGTAGTGTGTATATGTTAACCCCAGACTCTTAATGTATCCCTCCCCACCCCATTTCCCCTTTGGTAACCATAAGTTTACCTTCTATGCCTGTGAGTCTATTTCTGTTTTGTATATAAATTCATTTTGTATCATTTTTTTTTAGATTCTACATATAAGTGATATCATGTGATATTTTAGTCTTGAATGCACTCATTCCATTTCTCAGAAAAGTTTGTGCTATGGGCCTAGGGACTTTAGTTTTTTGGCAATTACACACATTTGACAGCTTTAATATCCTTCCTAAATGCTGTGATGAATTTGATTTTTGAGGAACAAATACTAAAAGATTATTTTATTTCCCCCACTCTTACAGTTTAAAAAGGATGAGTTTGGGACTGTTATCTTCAGAAATTTGATGCATAAACTTCTACAGATTTTAAGCTTGTACTCATATGAAAACCAAAAGCTAACTAGTAGCAGGAGGCTGGCAGTTGATTAGTGCTCAACCAAAATGCATCAGAAGTTGAGTACTCCCACATCAGTGCTTTTTAGAGTAAGCATTTGACTAATTTAAATATGCTTGAAGCTGAGAGCTGGCTGAGATCTTACGCAGTCCAAATTTTTATTCAGTGTGTTTCTGGGAGAAGTCTTTTCCAGACAATAAGGAACAATCAGAATGGGAAGGAGTTTTGCTCCCTAGGATCCTTTTCCAAAAGGTAATTGCAGGAGGACAAATAAAACTCCATTATTCTTCAATGGAGTTCAATCCTTTGACTTTCTGAACTTAGAAAATCAATGGTAAGCTTTCTTTTATTTCAATGCACTCATCAAGTAAAAAGAAAAAAATCTTTCTGGGAATACATTAATATATCATTAATATCATTCGACCAATATTTTCTGAGTACTCTATCTATGCCAAGCACTAGATAGAGTACCAGTGACTCAAAGATATTGAGACCTTTTGCTCAAATTTTGAGATATATTAGTGAACAGGAGAGAAAAATATCCTGCCCTCACAGCACTCACCATGTAAACTAAGCTAATTAACACTTTGTTATAATATGGCTTCAAACTGGACTGAAAGAGTATCATGAAGAATACTTCTTCTAAGCAAAGTAATTACATAAAGAAAATGCACAAAATAATTTCTAACTTTGAGAGAAGCAACAATATGAACTAAGTGATAATTAAGTTCTTTTTTCCTATTAATAGTGGGGGGTAATAATTCAGTTTCCAAATGTAGCTCCTGAATTCTGTTTCCACACTGTAAACTTCAAGTTTACAAAACTATTTGTAATTCTCTGTATGTCAGATTCTCTTTGGCTCTGTCCCTTTACCCTCATCCTGACACTCAATTAATATAGCTTTCCCACTTTCAATCTTGCCTCTTCTTTATCTGGTTAATGGTTATCATTTTTTTTAGTACTCATCTCAGACAGCAGTTCCTTCTAAGTATTCCTCGTTACACTATAGTTACTTGTTGTTCTCCCAATAGTTGTGAGGGACCAAACTGAAGTTTGTATTGTCAGTGCTAAATACAGTACCTGAAACATGGTACATACTCATTAGGTGTGCTTCGAAGATTGACTTTGATTGATAGAATAATTGACATCTGATATTTAGATCCCTCCATAATTTGAATTCTGCCCATCTTTTCAGCCTTATCTTTTCAGTAGCTCCATACAAAACCAATCTATCCTAGCCAAACTCATCTACTCACAATTCCCTGACCATGGCTTTTATGCATTTGTCCAGGCCATTCCTAAAGCATATCCAGCAAGATTCTACCCGTGTGTCAAATCTCAAATCAAATTCCACTTATACCATGAAGTCATCTGTGATGCTTTGAATTTATGCAGTGCTTAATGATGGTGTTACTTGTAGACAATTAAAATAAATGACAAATACAATGAAAATGAGACTACTTGGTTATTAACATGGATGCTCATGAGAAGGCCATCAGGCTGTCTGTAAAAGCCTTTACTTGCAAACATTTTAGTAGTGTTGTTTACCTTACATTATAAACACTATACAAAGGAATTTGTAAAATTCTTGCTGTTTGTAGAGCTTTTAAGCCATAGTTATCAATGAACATAGAAAAGAGAAGTCAGAGACATATGCTCATTTTTTATCTCACTCATGTTATACTTATCGTAAAAGGCAATAGAGTTGGCATAGTTTAAGATGATGCCTAAAATATAATTTCTGAATTAATATGTTTTAAAACAGTAAAAAATTTAAAAAATTATGGACTTATTTGTGTAAAATTAGTGAGCCTGTCTCATAATTTAAATTAACCATACAGAAAACCTCACTATGCAACAGTTTTAGAAATGATTGAGAGTGATAATGGATTTTTAATCTGATTGAGGGTAGATATAACTTGAATGATTTTGCAATATGAGTTTAAGTATTTAAATATTATCCTAAGACTAATACCAATGACTTGAGTGGACTAATTCTGATAGTTGAAAGCAAACAGTACCTGGTATTAGCTCTGTTGAGCATTGAGAATAATCAACTTGACCCTAAGTTGGACATTATATGGGTATCACTGCTGGAGTAATACAAGTGGCCATCATATATTTGCACAAATCAAGTGGTCCTGGGTGTGTGGTTTGCAATGAGTTTAGTAATGCAACTAAAATTAACTTAGGTAAAAATAAGTTATTCAATTCACTAAATTGAAGAAAGGTCTAAGGAACCACCTCAAGAAGGTAGGCGCCACACATCTCCCAGGACCTCAGGAATGATGCCAGTATCCTTTATCCTTTTTCTCCTTCTTGCCATGGTGGCTTCAATATCTCTAGACACTAAGCTATATAAAATAGAACTATGTTGGCTGGCAGTTTGTGAGCTCAGTCCTCATAGCTTTATAACTCCAGTGGGTCCCTAAGGGATTTATTTTTCCAACTATAAAAAAAATCCACAAACAAAAATATAAATATTGGGCTTCCCTGGTGGTGCAGTGGTTGAGAATCTGCCTGCTAATGCAGGGGACACGGGTTCGAGCCCTGGTCTGGGAAGATCCCACATGCCGTGGAGCAACTAGGCCCGTGAGCCACAACTACTGAGCCTGCGCATCTGGAGCCTGTGCTCTGCAACAAGAGAGGCTGTGATAGTGAGAGGCCCACGCACCGCGACGAAGAGTGGCCCCCACTTGCCACAACTAGAGAAAGCCCTCGCACAGAAACAAAGACCCAACACAGCCAAAAATAAATAAATAAATGTGGGGTTTAAAAAAAAAGAATATTATTTTAAACACACACACACACACACACACACACCAAAACAAAACAAACCCTCAGAGAAAGACTCTGGAGCAGCTTAAGAAAGTGTTCACCTATTGGGCTAATACTACTACAGGCTTGAGTAATAGTATTATTGGGTCTGCATGGGTCAAACAGGATCTCCATGGCTGGATCACCAATAAATGTGATAATTGAAAGCCACCACTGAAATCACGTAGTTGGACTGGAGGAGAAGGAGACATTTATCAAAGGAAGGAGTTTCTGTCTCTCAAAAATAGGAGGAGGTACTGAAAAGGAAAAAAGAACATGTGCTATTACAAGTGAAGGTGCTTTGGCCTTTGAATTCTGGGAGACCTCTTGCCAAGAGTCCTCAGCCAGTGTTTGCTGGTAAGGGGAAGAGAGCAGAGGATAGATCACATGGAAGGAAGAGCTGACAAAAGCTAGGGATCAGGCACCACAAAACAGGTCAGTCTTCTATCCCATTAGGGATGGGAAAATGAGCCAGAAATGTAGTTTTGTGCACTGTTAAGACACTGCGACCCTTATTGGAGTTGTTGGTCATGAATTGTTGGTAGAAGGATGTTATGACTCAGGAGCTTCCAGTTTCATCCCTGACATGTTTCATATTTGGGTGATTGACATCCAGATCCAGCCACCTTGTGGACAGACAATGAAGATAAATATTATTTCCTGATTTGGATCAGGTCTGGTGAATCCTCTTAATAATTCCATCTATAGAAGGCTGGGTAACTACCAGGGCCAACATATACATTTTTATCCTTCACCCTGAGGTCTAATTTAGCCACCTAAATATAAGAGAGAGTCAGTTAAGCAATGGAGACAATCAATGGCTATTAAAATAATAGTGGTCCTTGGCTATTGCACGTGGCTAAGATTTGAGAGAGAATTTAATTTGTTCCATACATTTAATGTGGAACAATGGACAGAATAAAAGCAATGACTGGATGAAGGAAATAGAATAGGAACTAGAGGATAATAGTCATTAGTAGAAGATATATTTTAAGAAAAAACTTTTTTTGTCTGTGGATAGAGGAGTAGGAGTGGTGATAGAGAGTCATGGAAAGTTTCTTTATTCTAAATGTCTTTATTCTAAAATCATCTCATCATCTATAAATATTCAAGAAAAACATTACAATGATATTTAAACTCATTTAAATTTGTTTTCCTATTTAGACTATAGACTTTGATATTCATAGATTCCCAGATTATTGTAGTGGGGAGGGGCTGTCCCAGTGAAGAGCAGGAAAACTACTCAGGCAACTTAAGGGCCACACTTTTATAGTATTGATTTAAAAGAGTTAATTTTAGTACTTCTTAAAGAGCCAGTGAAAAGGATTTCAAAATTGACAAAATATTAGCTGTTTTCTAGCTTTCACCTAAGGTTGATGTATCCCTCATGTATATACATAGAGTTAATGAAATACATATTTGCAAGACATCACATTAATAAAAAAGAGTGATTGGAAAAAGCATCATCTGTATTTTGTTAATTTGCTGCAGGCTCACTCTCCCTGCACCTGGCACATATTTTTAATCTTTTTATTTGGCAGGAGAAAACTATATGTGTTGGGGAAACCAGCAGTAGTTCTTTCTTTTCATGAAGGGAGGGATGCTGAAAATTTGAGTAATTACAACTCCATTTCAGTTTTACTCACAGCAGTTAAATTATTTAAATGTCTCTTCTGCTGTCAAAATGAATATTTTTTCGTTTACAAATATTTTATTACCATTAGAGCAATTTTGTTTCCATTACCTTAGCTTCCCAATTCTGTGTTGTTAAAAATGAGAAATAAACGTCACAAAGTGATTCCAAATTAGAGTTCTGTGGTCAAATTTTATTTATTGATTTTTTTAGGTTTTTTGACTAGGGGCACTATGTATATATCAATAGATAAACTATATTCTCTTGTATATATATTTTGAATTTGAGTCAAGCAAGAAACATTATATTTAAGGCCAAAAATAAAATCTGTTGTGTGCATTACAGTGTTTCTTCATTAGGAGACTTAATACTACCCACTCTTAAGTTAGAATTTACGATGTAACCATTTTATTGATTATATCATGAGTTTGGTGTCTTGAGGCTGCTGATACTGTAAAGAAACAATTAAGAAGCTTTTTTATTTTTATCCCATTATCTTTTGTGAACTCAGCTACATTTGATTTTTTTAATTTTGGAAAATCATATTTTAATAACTTGAGAGTATTTACACAGAGGATATGAGAGTAAAACTTTGATAGGTTTTGGTTAGGCCCAGAAGTTTTCAGTTCTTATTCTGTTGGTCATGATAAAATGCCTTATCTCTCTCTGTGGTTTAGAGGAGTCAACCTTCTTATAATGCTTACTGTCTACATGGAACATCAGAAGGAGATGATGAGGTAATTAGAAATTTTGTTTTATGTGTGCATTGACTGCTGTGTAAACCTATGCTCAAGAGAATCAACTGTACAAAGAGATTTTCAGTTTTTCATTATTTGATGTTCTATATTATTAATATTTCTTATTTGATAGAATATTTGCACTTTTGCATATTGACTTACAAACTAAGTATAATTATACCATTATCAACATTTTGTACTATTATTCCTGGGGCTGAATCTTAGAGTGGTTAAATATCTAATTGCTTAGTGATTAGAAAGTAGGTTCTGTGGTTAGCACTTTGGGATTAAGAATGCTTTTATTTTATCTAATAAGGCAAAGCAGGTACGAAAAATACCTAAATTGTCCATTTCAGAAGCAAGACTTCTGGAATGGCAAAGTAAGAAACTTCAAAAAATCTGCTTCTCCATAAAAACAATAAGGATACTGAAAAAAATTGTCAAAGTTAACTTTTTCAGAACTCTGGAAAATAACAGAATGCTTTACAGTATATGAATTATATTTTAATAAATCGGTTATAAAAAATTATTCAATCTAGGTTCACCAAAATAACTTCCTTATTTCTCTCTCTGTGGATGGACATTTAGATCTCTTCTATTTACAGATGATAGTGTATGTGATGCATATTTTGGAGAAAAGTGAAAAATCAGAAATAGCCTGAAGAGTAGACAGCCAGACAGTCAGGAATCATGTTCATGAGTATGATGTATGAGTTATCAGTGCTTGGAAAATCTCAGTATTTAACAAGAATTGAAAGAGATCTTGTCAAGCCACACAATGAAAGCTTAGCTTCATTCAAGGCCAAAACCCGACAGAACACAGAACAAAAGCCTTGGAGTGAGGCAGTAGAGTTTAATGAAGAGAATCAGAGGCATTTGGGTCTGAGTTCATGTCACATCTCACCCACATAAAAGCTGTGTGACTTAAATTATTCACTCTAAGCCTCAATTCCTCAGCTGTAAAACAGAAACACCAGTAGATATTTCAAAGCTCTATTGTGTACATTAAATGTGATAACTGTGAATAAAACACCTAGCACAAGTCCAGGTACCTAATATTCACTTCCTACTTCCCCACATCTAAGCCAAATATAAACAGGTCACTCGGCCAATTTCTTATTCTTATTCTACAGAGTTGCAACATTAGAGTCAAATTTATATTATGAGAGTGAATTTCAAACTTTACACTCAGATGTATGGGAAATATAACCTTATTTGGTTTAATTTGATTTGATTATGGATCTACATTCAACCTCAATTATTATTTAGGTCCCCTTTCTTTCTCAACTTTGCAACTGTTCTTACGGTCTGTATAATCTACATTATGCATTATAGGACCAATTGCAGCTCAGTGTAAGGTCATAGGGTCCCTTACAGTCCAGTGGCTTTCTACTTCTCTGCCATTCATAAACCCAGAGCAGGTAAACCTGGCTTTTAGGCTCCAAACTCCCTTGGCACACTGTGAACCTAGTCCTTTCTAAGATTTGCCCACTTTTTGAAGGAGTTGCCCCATAGAGTTCTCCACTCTGCTGGGAATTTAGCTCCTCCATCTCCATTCTAGGCAGCCTTGTAGACATTGCCACACTAAAGGCAATTTCCATTTGCTTCCCACCTCTCCTCAAAACCCAGCATGCTCTCTTTAATAAAAGTAGACTTTAACCAAAAACAGATGGTCCCTGACTTAGAATTTTTCAACTTTACAGTGGTGGTGAAGTGATACACATTCAGTAGAAACTGTTCTTTGAATTCTAAATTTTGATCTTTTCCCAGGCTACTGATATGCTGTACAATACTCTGGGATGCTGGGCAGTGGCAGTGAGCCACAGCTCCCAGTCAACCCTGCAACCATGTGGGTAGACGATACACTTAGAACCATTCTATACCCATACAGCCATTCTGTTTTTCACTTTCCATACAGCATTCAATAGATTACATGAGACATTAAACCCTTTATTATAAAATAGTCTTGTGTTAGATGATTTTGCCCAACTGTAGACTAATGTAAGTGTCCTGACTTACATTATGTTCTGTAGGTTAGGTGTATTTAATGTATTTTTGACATAAAATATTTTCAGCTTAGGATGGTTTATTGGAACATAACCCCATGATAAGTTGAGGAATATCTGTATATGAAGCAGTTCTATCATTAAACAGCTTCTACTTTCAGCCCTTTCAAACTTCCTGAAGCAAGGAGATACAGTACCTGACCACATGTTGGAATCTGAGGGTATGTGAAAGACAAATAGAGTGCATGTGTGTGCACACACACACTATTATGTCAGTAAACAGCCTTCTACAATTTGGGAAGAAATATGATACTGTAGATAAACTCTTCGGACAGCATTTCAGTGAAAATTCTGGTACAATACTATGAAAAAGCTGATCATGACAGACTTACTTCCTAGTGGTAATTACCTCTATATTCTCAATTCAGCTTCCCATGTATCTACAAAATCATATCGTTGGAATTTCATAGGAACTTAAGAACCTTTTGGAGAGAGTGGTATGGACTTATATATACTACCAAATGTAAAAAAGCTAGTGGGAAGCAGCCACATAGCACAGGGAGGTCAACTCAGTGCTTTGTGACCAACTAGAGGGGTGGGATAGGGAGGGTGGGAGGGAGACGCAAGAAGGAGGAGATATGAGGATATATGTATATGTATAGCTGATTCACTTTGTTATAAAGCAGAAACTAACACACCATCGTAAAGCAATTATACTCCAATAGAGATGTTAAAAAAAATTGTTGATGTAACCCAATATTTTGTACGTGGTAGATGCTGAATATATTAAACTGTTTTTGGATGATGATTTGATAATGAAATGGAAAGGCAATTTTTAAATTACTTAGTTTTCATATAGAGGACAAGATTAAAAACTCAAGTTTATTCTAATCAGTATATAACATTCAACTGATAAGTTCACATTCAGTGTAATGTAGTCAAAAAAGAGAGTACTAAACCAATAGCCAAGATTCTTGGCTTCTAGTTAAGGCTGTGTCACCAGATGGACAACCTTGAGAAAATTGTTAAAACTTCTGTGCTTGTGTTTTCAGAAAAATAAAGCAGTGACAATCCCATATTTTCGTATTTACCTTATATGCTTGCTAGAAAGACCAAATGAGGCAATATGAATGTTGAGATTTAAAATACAAAGTTACAGAATAAGGAACCTCCATACTGTTCTCCATAGTGGCTGTATCAATTTACATTCCCACCAATAGTGCAAGAGGGTTCCCTTTTCTCCACACCCTCTCCAGCATTTATTGTTTGTAGATTTTTTGATGATGGCCATTCTGACTGGTGTGAGATGATATCTCATTGTAGTTTTGATTTGCATTTCTCTAATGATTAATGATGTTGAGCTTTCTTTCATGTGTTTGTTGGCCATCTGTATATCTTCTTTGGAGAAATGTCTGTTTAGGTCTTCTGCCCATTTTTGGATTGCTTTGTCTGTTTTTTTTGATATTGAGCTGCATGAGTTGCTTGTATGTTTTGGAGAATAATCCTTTGTCAGTTGCTTCATTTGCAAATATTTTCTCTCATTCTGAGGGTTGTCTTTTCATCTTGTTTATGGTTTCCTTTGCTGTACAAAAGCTTTTAGGTTTCATTAGGTCCCATTTGATTATTTTTGTTTTTATTTCTATTTCTCTAGGTGGTGGGTCAAAAAGGATCTTGCTGTGATTTATGTCATAGAGTGTTGTGCCTATGTTTTCCTCTAAGAGTTTGATGGTGTCTGGCCTTACATTTAGGTCTTTAATCCATTTTGAGTTTATTTTTGTATATGGTGTTAGGGAGTGTTCTAATTTCATTCTTTTACATGTAGCTGTCCAGTTTTCCCAGCACCACTTATTGAAGAGGCTGTCTTTTCTCCACTGTATATTCCTTTTTTTTTTTTTTTTTTTTTTGCTGTACACGGGCCTCTCACTGTTGTGGCCTCTCCCGTTGTGGAGCACAGGCTCTGGACGCGCAGGCTCAGCGGCCATGGCTCACGGCCCAGCTGCTCTGTGGCATGTGGGATCTTCCCGGACTGGAGCACAAACCAGTGTCCCCTGCATCGGCAGGTGGATGCTCAACCACTGCGCCACCAGGGAAGCCCTCTCCACTGTATATTCTTGCTTCCTTTAGCAAAGATAAGGTGACCAGATGTGCGTGGGTTTATCTCTGGGCTTTCTATCCTGTTCCATTGATCTATATTTCTGTTTTTGTGCCAGTACCATACTGTCTTCATTACTGTAGCTTTGTAGTATACTCTGAAGTCAGGGAGACTGATTCCTCCAGCTCCGTTTTTCTTTCTCAAGATTGCTTTGGCTATTCGGGGTCTTTTGTGTTTCCATACAAATTGTGAAATTTTTTGTTCTAGTTCTGTGAAAAATGCCTGTGGTAGTTTGATAGGGATTGCATTGAATCTGTAGATTGCTTTGGGTAGTAGAGTCATTTTCAGAATATTGATTCTTCCAACCCAAGAACATGATATATTTCTCCATCTATTTGTATCATCATTAATTTCTTTCATCAGTATCTTATAATTTTCTGCATACAGGTCTTTTGTCTCCTTAGGTAGTTTTATTCCTAGATGTTTTATTCTTTTATTGCAATGGTAAATGGGAGTGTTTTCTTAAAAAACTAAAAATAGAACTACCATACGACCCAGCAATCTCACTACTGGATATATACCCTGAGAAAACCATAATTCAAAAAGAGTCATGTACCAGAATGTTCACTGCAGCTCTATTTACAATAGCCAGGACATGGAAGCGACCTAAGTGTCCATCGGCAGATGAATGGATAAAGAAGATGTGCCACATATATACAATGGAATATTACTCAGCCATAAAAAGGAATGAAACTGAGTTATTTGTAGTGAGGTGGATGGACCTAGAGACTGTCATACAGAGTGGAGTAAGTCAGAAAGAGAAAAGCAAATACTGTATGCTAACACATATATATAGAATCTAAAAAAAAAAAAAGGTCAGAGTAACCTAGGGGCAAGACGGGAATAAAGATGCAGACCTACTAGAGAATGGACTTGAGGATACGTGGAGGGGGAACGGTAAGCTTGGACAAAGTGAGAGAGTGGCATGGACATATATACACTACCAAACGTAAAATAGATAGCTAGTGGGAAGCAGCTGCATAGCACAGGGAGATCAGCTCGCTGCTTTGTGACCACCTAGAGGGATGGGATAGGGAATGTGGGAGGGAGGGAGACACAAGAGGGAAGAGATATGGGGACATATGTACATGTATAATTGATTCATTTTGTTATAAAGCAGAAACTAACACACCATTGTAAAGCAATTATACTCCAATAAAGATGTTAAAAAAAAACAAAGCAAAAAAAACACAAAAAACCCCACAAAGTTACAGAATAAAGTTGTGAAATCTTTACTTACTTAAGTATGTAAGAAAGAGGCAAAGGGTTGTGTTTATTATGTTAACACACCAGTACTTTACAGATCATTTAGAAAGACAAAGAAGATGATTTAGATTCTTTCTAAATCCTACTAAACAGGGTGGTTATGAGATTATTGACCAACTAAAGAATAAACTTTTCTATTGACTAATTTAAAAAGTTCCTTTTGCTAGGAATACTGTTTGTCCCAGGGCTCTATACGGATAGGTTTACTCAGTTCTGGAGTAAGGAGGTAATACCAATCTGAAATCTGAACAGATGTTAACATGATAGAGTGGTTAGGTTGTGTACCATGGCATTGTCTAGATTTATGGGTTATTGTCTCAGATTACCACAAAGAATGCCACTATTGGGAAAGTATAGATCACATCTGTAATTTAGTCTCTATTGTCTGAGATAAAAATAAGATCAATAACATCTGAGATATTATATCTATCATTACATGTGTGGTGATTAGTTTTATGTGTCATGTTGAAGGGTATTTCTGGATGAGATAAGCATTTAATTTGATAAACTTTGAATAAACAGATTGCCCCTTATAAGTAGGTAGGCCCCATCCAAGCAGTTGATGTCCTGAATACAGCAAAAAGATCATTCTCTCAGATCAAGAGGGAATTGTCCAGCAGACTGCCCTCCGACTTCATTTGCACCTAGATTTACCTCCTAGATTTCCAGTTTGGCAGCCTACACTGCAGATTTTGGACTCACCAGTATCCATAACACATGTATCGCTTTCTTATAATAATTACATATATCGCTATCTTATAATAATTCTCCTTCTGTATATTTACATTATATCTACATCCTATTAGTTCTGTTTCACTGGAGAACCCTGTCCAGTAAACACAGCATGTATCAACTTTTAGACATGTAGTGAAGAGAGATATCCTGTTTATCAATAATATGAGAGAAAATATCCTACTTTACTCATTTTTAATGTTAATGCTTCTTGAGCAGAAGGACTTTGGGATATACCAAATTGAAAAAAGAAAGAAACATATTATATTCAGTATGCATATGAAAGTACAAGGAATGAGTGGAAAACAGACACGAGAAAAAACAAGTGAATATAAATGAAAAAATGCATGACTTAATGTCAGTTTTCTTCTCAGAATGTCAGTACTGATATAACAGTCTACCCTCTGAATTAACCTGATATTTTAATGTGAAAAATTTTCAGAGATTATTGTGTCAAATTCTAAACAAATCAATAACAAATATGGAGATTTTAAACCACCTAGTTATAATTTGAATGTCATTTGGAGAGCTAGAGAGATAAGGTAGCTTTATGCTTGTTCAATACAGCATCATTATCCTCTTACCAAAGCAAGAAACAGGCACAGATGTTGTCGAAAGCTTCTCCCATCAGGATACTTTTATTACAATCAGGCAATCTTTGCACTTAGAGCCTACAAGATATTAAAATTTAGAATATTAAATAATAAGATCACATACAACTGCATTTCAATACCATTAGCTTCCAGTAAATCAAATTTGCAGGAATTAAAGTATCTAGTTATTATGTTTCAGTGAGAGGAAATATTAAAATTCATGAGTATTCTAAAGGACACCATAACTAAATCAGAATAGATTACAGTTCTGCCAATAATTAGAACTGGAAATTTCTAATAGGTTTTTACCATGAAATTATCAGAAATCAACAGGAAAATAAATATCTTCACTGAAAAAAATGTGTAGGATTAACTTGAATGTTGGTTATAGAAGATAAAAAAGTTAAAGATGTAATTTAAAAATAGCTGATATCCTTTATAGCTACCAGGAAAGAAAAAATACCAGCAAAGAGGTTGAAGAGAACATGAAGGGCATCTTAAAATAGTCTAAGGAGAACAAGATAGGAAAAAGATGAAACATACCCTTTTAGAAAATATTGATTATAGGAGCCATAGAAATTGATAAATAATAATTAGATTTAGAAATAGCATAATTTATAGTAGAGAGAATATTGAAATTTTATAAACTGCTGTCAAAGGTCTTTATATATTATAAAATTGAGAAGCAATATGAATTCAGAAAAAGTAAATCTAAAGAAAAAACTTTAAAAAGTGATATAGAATATTATTTAAATGCTCACCTTCAATAAAGGTATCTCATTGCTAATGATTTCTTTTTTTAATACTGGAAACAAAATCATTCAATATTTAAATAGAAATATTCATTATATTCAGGGACACTATAAATCTTTTTAATCACAAGCTTTTTTCATTATTAATATCCTAAAAGCATGATAAACTATTATGCCTGAGATGCATCAGTCAATTGAACTGACAAATTGATTTATCTTTTAACTTAAGCTTTCTTGCTCATATACCCTACCCAGGAAACATTGCTAGTGCTTGGATTCACAGTGGGAGATGTTCATAAAGGAATCATTTGGGGATGCTTTAATTTATTAGGTTCTTTTGCTTTAGAGTATAGGAACAGTAATAATTAGCAAATAGGTTTAAGCTTTTTCTCTTATAATTCCCTTTAATTAGCCCAATACTTTCTGTACATGACACTGTCCTTAGATTTGTACAACCTAAGATTCAGTTAGATTTTTCTATCTCATATTGTTTCCCATATTGTTCGCTTATATTGAACTTGTATGTCTCTAAAACCTCCTACGTTTAACTCTTGTGAATGACTCAAGCCAAGTCTTGCCAATAAATTGTTCAATAAATTCTTTTTAACAGAATATCTTCTCCCATTTCCCTTATCAATAATTTCTTTTAACAATCATCTTGCTTTTTGCTCCCTCCAGAAGTCTGGGTACTATGTGAAGCTCTCCTGGGATCCCATTTAGCCTGCAGAGAAGAGAAAATCTCTGATTATCTAATGGAGTTGAAAAGTCAATCAATAAGCAACGTGGATTTAGTAACAACAAATAAAGCCAAGCACTAAGGCTTTGTTGTTTGCTGCAAAACTAGTGGCATTCTGAAAGAAAAGTATTTCTTTTATACTAGCTGTCAGGTAGACTTCTTAAAAAAAATAAAGACCCAGTCTGAGGCCAAATTTGCACTTAATAGTGGATAAGTCATGGGACTTAACTAAATAAATAATTGAGGCAAGGGTTATTTATCACTAATTTAAGAGAGAACAATGTGTTTAATTATGAGTAACAATCTTGAAGAAGTGGATAGATGTCCTTGAGCATAGCAAAAGAGAGACATAATGATTATTGGAGGCCAAAAACAACTATAAAGAGAGAGGAAATGAGGTAAAAACATTCAGACTAAGGAAAAGAAGACCAAAAACAAATCAACTATAAAAGATATTGAGGGGGAAACATCAGATACTCTTTTATGGCTCCAAAATGAAATGAAAACAGATTAAGTATAAAATTTGCTGCAGAAAAATTTTGAAGTTAAGCATTAGGATTCGTCTGAGAATTCAGTCAAGAATACAAGGAGATTTCTGTCAAGAGTGTAGAAATGCCCGCTCTTTGTGAGTCAAATCACCATAAAGAGATTGGTTTATGGATGTCAGTGTGCCGATAGGCTCCCTGCCCCTGCAGTTGCTTCCCTTAATTCTCTTGATCTCTGGCTTCCTAAAGATTCAGTCAGTGGAATCGATTTCTGTGAAAAAAAAAAAAAAGAAATCTAAGACTTCTAAATCCTAGTTATATCAGTACCCGTAATGAGGTTATATTTGCATACTGAATTATTTAGATTTTTGTTTTGGAAAACCATAGTATATGTCAGTTATGGTTTATGTTTGGGTTCCTCTCTCTAGTCTGGATCCCTACCCAGAGGGATGCTATCCCATCCAAACATCCCTGGAAAGTTGGAGCAAAGGGAAGCCATTCCTAAAGCATTCTGTGGAAGCATATCTAGGAAGGGATAGCGGAATTAGAAAACCAAAAAATTAAACGTAAACTCATGCCTTGAGCATGAAGGGCTGAGGATGGATGCCAGATTGAATAACAGGACAGGGAAGTGAGTGGCAGGGAGAGTTAAAATCTGGGTTGCTCAAAAGGAAGTCTTAGGTGAGGTAGTTCTGCATTTGTCATCCAAGAGGAAAACCTGACCATTGCTTTTAGAAGCTTTTGTTGTGGTGTGTGTCAGCTTAAAGCAATTGTATGTACATCTTTGGAGAGCTTATACCTATCTTTCATTGTTACCATATGCTTCTGTTTCACTAGTCTGGTACTATAAGATGAGATCATGCTCTGTTATTACCCAACATGGTTAGGGGATGAATTCATCCCTGACATCCTCCTGGGAAATTAGTATCCCTTTAAGGATAGAATACCTATATTTTATTCTTGGCATTTCTTAGAGTAATAACCCTACTATGCTCTGGTAAATGTCCTCCATTTCCTCTGATATGGTCTCACATCTTCTAATTTTGTCAACGTCTAGCTGTTTCAACTGCTACTCACCCATGTGATTGAGCTCTTGGCTAAGCAAAGCTAATCCACTGACAGCTATTCTGATGCACTGCTTTCAGCAATTCATGACCTACAATTTTCATTTATTCTCACCTGTTCCTCCAGCTTAATGTATGATGTTACCTTCTGGGCCATTTGACTCTTCCGATTCTGCCTCCTCATCCCAGATACTACATGGCCTCGAGGAAGGCAACTTTAGTCCCTTTATTTCCCTACAGCACAAGTTAGAGCAAAGTTGGACTTTTAACAAGACTGCAGACACTTTGCAGTAGTGGACAATATATGGAAGAGCTTACAGTTTGTCCTAGACATAATTATTTATAATTATTAACTTGTTGAAACTTTTTTTCAGGATATCTTCCAGGCTCCTGCAAGGTTTCCCTGTGCTACCAGGGGGCAAACTCAGTCCCCACAACAGGAATCTCCTGAGTCTTGTACATCTCAGTTCTTACATACACTTTCCTTGTGTTCCTCTGAGAAACACAGAGCTCCTTCCTCCTCCAGTCTATTAGTCTACTGACAATTCTGTCACAGAAGCCTGACATATTCTCAAGAAATTTCCCCAAATTTCTGATGCCCATTTTTGCCTTTCACCACAAATGTGTGGAATGAATTTTATCTACCACACAAGCCAGTCATTCTAATCCATAGTATATTTATCAAAACTCAGTTTTTGAATCCTAAGTTATGCCATTCATTGTGTTTTTGGCCTAGTTTGGAGCTGTGCCAAGCCCATTCCCATTCCTTTACATATTTTTTTCTGTTACATGAGGTGGAAGTAAGGTCAGGTCTCTATTCTTAGGGCAAAGTCTGTTCTAGGGTGTTAATATGCATACACATTCTTCCTTAGAAAGATACACATATACCAAGGGCAGATGACTTACAACATCCAGGTTTCTGAGAGGAAAACAAAATAAATTGATAATTAAAAGATTTTTCCAACTTTCTATGGGTACTCCTCTGCTAAGGAAACCTATTAAAGTTAATAGACCAAAGATCAGATCCCTCGCTCTCAAAGTTTCCTCAAGAACAATAGAGAACAATAGAGAGGTCTATTTCTTATATATGTATAAATTGGAGTTCAATTAATCCATCCAAGCCGATCAAAGAGTGGTCTTCCCTAAAAGAATACAAATTGAGGTTTGTGAGTCTCAAAATGGCAGTCTTCCAGCCTCAAAATTGAAGGAGACATTCTTTATCACATGCATCATTATAAGGATATTAAAGAACTAAGCATTGAGTATTGATAAGCCTGAGTCAGACTCTTTCTTAAGAGGAAATGTTGACTTGGTAAGACCCTCCTTTAGGTTTAGTTTTCTTCCTGAATGTGAAGATTGTGTAGCTACTCTGCTTATTTATGGTCCTCACATGGACGTGGTCTCAGTGGTAAAGTTTTAATTATTTTAGAAAATGTAGAGCTCTTACAGATTTATGATGTTTTCTCATTGGGGCAAGGAAAGAGTTATATAGAAAAATCTGTAATTTTTCCTTCCAGAAGTAGCTATGCTATAAACATTTATATCCATAGCTCTATCTATATCTATGCTATATACATTTACAAAATAAGGTTATTATTTATTTTTATAGTTACATTTTTGGACTCCATTAAGACTGCTTTGGGAAGTAGATAGATTTTCTTGGTGCTGACTATAATCATGACATCATTAGAGGTTACTCTCTCCTTTGAGATGCATATAAAATTGATTTGCATCCTCTATTTTATGTCCAATAAGAAATCCAGTGCTTTTCCCAACATTTCTGTGAATTCCCAAGAATGTGTATTTTCACAGTCACTTCTAATTTCAATTTCTTGTTCACTCTGAATTTAATCTACCTATTTGTCACTTTTCCTAGCCACTTTCTCCATGATCTAGTCAAATAAGGAACATTTCTCATGTATTTAAGTTCTCTCGTGTACCACTTACAGAGAGCATTTGTAGTTACAGCAGATCACACTGAAAATTTAGAGTTAAGGGGTGTGTTAAGGGGGAGTTAAGAGTTAAGGGGGTGTGAGAGGGGACACGACAGTACTATATAGCAGTTCATGTAAAAAGTATTAGATATCCTGTTCTCTGAAGTTCTTTTCTTACCATCCCATCTTTTGCACCAACAGCCAAAAATTTCTAACTGGCAAAATTTTTGCAGGGGCTCCACTGGGGTAAATGGATTTTCACATACAAAGTGTTTTCTGAAATAAAATAGAGAAAATAATCAACTATAATTAAACATAATCAATTTTTATAGAGTTCAGTTAACCATTTTAATTTTTATTATTTTTAAAACTTTTTATACAATTTTTAAAGATATACTCCATTTACAGTTATTACAAAATTTTGGCTATATTCCCTGTGTTGTACAATACATCCTTGTAGCCTATCTTACACCCAATTGTTTGTACTTCCCCTTCTCCCATCCATATATTGCACCTCCCCCACCACTGGTAACCACTAGTTTGTTCTCTATATTGGTGAGTCAGCTTCTTTTTTTGTTACATTCACTAGTTTGTTATATTTTTTACATCCCAAATGTAAGTGATACCATATAGTATTTGTCTTTCTCTGGCTGACTTATTTCACTTAGCTAATGCCCTCCAAGTCTATCCACGCTGCTGCAAATGGTAAAATTTCATTCTTTTTCATGGCTGAGTAGTATTCCTGTGAGTGTGTGTGTGAGTGTGTGTGTGAGTGTGTGTGTATTATATATTGTATATATAGTATATATATGTATGTATATTGTGTATATATATATCACATCGTCTTTATCCATTCATCTGTTGATTGGACACCAAGGTTGTTTCCATATCTTGGTCATTGTAAATAATGCTGCTCTGAACATGTATCTTTTTGAATTCGTGTTTTAGGTTTTTTTTGGATATATACCCAGGAGTGGAATCGCTGGGTCATATGGTAATCCTATTTTTAGTTTTTTGAGAAACCTCCATACTGCTTTCCACAGTGACTGCAACAGTTTACATTTCCACCAACAGTGTACAAGGGTTCCCTTTTCTCCATATCCTTGCCAACATTTGTTATTTGTGTACTTTTTGATGACAGCCATTCTGACAAGTGTGAGGTGATACCTCATTGTGGTTTTGATTTGAATTTCCCTGATGATTAGTGATGTTGAACGTATTTTCATGTGCCCCTTGGTCATCTGCATTCCTCTATGGAAAAATGTCTATTCAGTTCTTCTGCCTATTTTTAAATTGGGTTATTTGTATTTTTGATGTTGAGTTGTATGGGTTGTTTATATATGTTGGATATTAATTAATTAATTAACAATTAATCCCATTTGCAAATATTTTATCCCAGTCAGTAGGTTGTCTTTTCCTTTTATTGATGGCTTCCTTTGTGTGCACATGCTTTTGTTAAATTAGGCCCCATTTGTTTATTTTTGCTTTTATTTCCTTTAGGAGATGGATCCAAAAAAAATATTGCTGTGATTTATGGCAAAGAGTGTTCTGCCTGTGTTTTCCTCTAGGAGTTTTATAGTATCTGGTCTTACATTTAGGTCTTTAATCTATTTTGAGTTATTTTTGTACATGGTGTTAGAGAATGTTGTAATTTCATTCTTTTACATGTAGCTGTCCAGTTTTCCCAGCACCACTTGTTGAAGAGACTGTCTTTTCTCCATTATATATTCTTGCCTCCTTTCTTATAGATTAACTGTCCATGGGTGCATGGGTTTATATCTGGGCTCTCTATCCTGTTCCATTGATTTATGTGTCTGTTTCTGTACCAGTACCATACTATTTTGATTACTGTAGCTTCATAGTATAGTCTGAAGACAGGAAGACTGACTCCACCAGCTCTATTCTTCTTCCATAAGATTGTTTTGACTAGTTGGGGTCTTTTGTGTTTCCATACAAATTTGAAAATTTATTTGTTCTATTTCTGTGCAAAATGCCATTGATATTTTGATAAGGATTGCATTGAATCTGTAGATTGCCTCAGGTAGTATGGCCATTTTAACAATATTGATTCTTCAATCCATTAACATGGTATACCTTTCCATATACCATGTATTGTGTAGTCTTCAATTTCTTTCATCACTATCTTATAGTTTTCCATCTACAAGTCTTTTACCTCCTTAGATAGGTTTATTCTTATGATTTTTTATTTTCTTAAATTTTAAAAAAGTTGGTAGTTTTTTCAGGCTAAATTTTGATAGCAAGATTTATCTCAGAGATAAGTACATTTATCTATATCAAATTGTATCAATTATAGCTTTGTTCTTCTTTTGTCACTCTTTTGTGTTTAATAATAATTTGAATTTCCCCATGCCAAACTTTTAAAATCTAAAATTTTTCTATAAATTGATTTTTCTAACAATTTTTAATGATTAACATGTTTTGATATGTGCATTGTTGGCTATTGTCAACTTTTTATGTTGGTTATTTCTACCAGAAATATTCATTTTAATTTGAATAAAGACAGCTTAAATTTAACATTTAATTGATAACATTCTCACTTTAATAATTAACAACCATATTGTTTAATGAATTTAAGTAATATAAACCTTTGGTTGTGAAGATCTGTTTATTGTGGTTTCAAATGAAATGGGAAAGAGAAGGGGTGTACATAGAGGACTCAGAACCAGAGGTGGAGAAAAAGAGAGGTGGGTACAGAAACAGGATCATTGAACAATTCAGAGAGGTGCTACTTCTTTTTGGTTCCATAGCCCTTATTGCTGTGCATGGCAGTGTCAGAATTCCCCTAGGGCCAACCTGCTGATGTCAAAAGGATGAAATGAAAAGCTTTCATGGTTCTATTTTAGATACCTCCAAATGCCTCTTCATCTGCTCAGCTCTACTCTTATCCTGTATTCCAGTCTCTACTATATTTGCTACACCCTCCAATTCTCATTGTTTCTTACAGAGAGCAGTTTAGTGAGTTTCACATCTCCAGTTAAAACCCTAGTTTCCCACCTAAAGCAATATGTTCTGCTAGATATGTGACCATCCATACTGGAGAGAAATTGCCCTCTTCCTTAGGGGCAGAATTAACTACAAAAGATTGTGGTGTTCCTTGAATGAGTTAATTACCGTGTTATCTTTCCCCTCTGTGCTTGTTCCAGTAGCATCTTTGTTTCCAGCCCCATCCTCCAGCACTCTTTGCAAGTGCTTCTCTTGTTCCTAGTTCCTAGACTTTTGTTTTCTGTAGTACAGGAGATTTCCATTCAGGAGCCTCCTCACTCTACCACAGCCTATTCCAAATATACTTATTGCTTGAGGGGATTTTCAGGGCTGGAACTAGCTGGTAGAGGTGATTCTGTTCCCGTCTTTTCAGGTGGTCCTGCTCATATGATACCATGTGTACATGTCATTTCATTTATGTGTAAGGCTAGTGTTAAGGATCCAAACCGTTGTGAGAATAAGTAGAACATACTATAATTAAAACCTCTATTTGACATGAAGAATATATTAGAATGTGCTTTTATTGTTCTGTTTTCTCAAAGCTAAGCATTTAGAATATAATCTTGTTTCTTCAGTAAGCCTGATAGCCATTGCATTTTCTTAATATTCACACCAAATTGCACAAATGAAAGAATTCTACCTCATCTGAAACATCCTGTTAAGTTTATGGTTATATTTAAATATAAAATATCTGCCTTGTTGTTTAAAGCACATGCACAGATTTGAGTGGGGAGATTTATTTATTTATTTTAAAGTCATGATATGAATCTATTCAACCATATTTTCTTGCTCCAGGCTCTAGTCTACACACAATATTTCATTAAAATATTATTTGAACTGAGGACATCTGCAGTTGTCTGGAACATATTTTCTCCAATACTTAATTTTAAGCTCTCTATACATCTTGGAATTCTCTAAAAAAATTCTATGGCATGTTTGAGTATCACTGAACAAACAACAGCTATCCCTCTATCAAGAACAGTGCTAGGGCTTCCCTGGTGGCACAGTGGTTGGGAGTCCGCCTGCCAGTGCAGGAGACGTGGGTTCGTGCCCTGGTCCGGGAGGATCCCGCGTGCCACAGAGCAGCTGGGCCTGTGAGCCATGGCTGCTGGGCCTGCGTGTCTGGAGCCTGTGCTCCGCAACGGGCGAGGCCACAACGGTGAGAGGCCCGTGTACCACAAAAAAAAAAAAAAAAAAGAACAGTGCTAGTCTGAGTGGAAAATGTGCCAGCTTTATTAAGAGCATCTTTAACAGATTTAATTAAGTTTCTTATTCTGTCAATAACACTGCTCTCTGAATAAAGAACTTCTCCATACATAACACATTATTTATTATGAGATGGTTTAAGAATAAAGAAAAATGTAATGAAAATAATAATGAATATCTACCATCACCCAGCTTTGTCAAACCTTAATATTTTATCATGTATGCTTCTGATATTTTAATTAAACATTACATATTAATTTGACTCACATTGCTCAATTATCTCCTCTTCCATTTTCCCCTCCTTCTTTCCAGAAGTAACTGATATATTTGTTGTTTATCAAAACAATGTATGTTTACATTTTTATTACATTTGTGTGTATTCTGAACCAATATTTAATTTTTTGGTATTAAAACATATAAGTCTTATCAAAATATATCAATTTCTTCACATTATACTTTTTAAGATTGTTTTACCTGTTAATACTTGCAGGAGTAATTTATTCATTTTTCACTGTATAAAGATTCCATTATATGAACACAGCACAATTTATTTCCCCTTGTCTTACTTACTTTTTTCACAGCAGTTACACTCTAAGGGCTCTTTGATACAAAAACATGTGAGCTTTAATAAATGATTTCTCTTTTAAGCCATTGAGATTAGGAATGTTTTGTTGGGCAGCAATAGTGCTAATTCCTTCAGTTGAAAATAACAGAGTATCTCTTCTTAATCCCTAAAGCACTTTCTATTTCTCATTGGATCCATGTTTGTAATGTCTTTGATTGTGGTTATTGAGGGTCTCTGTCTTAGTTCACCACTGAAATGTGTGTTCTTTGAGAGATGGGCCTGTTTAATTGTTTATTCCCCTACACCATTATTCCTGGCTTGGCAGTTGTAACAGTTATTTCATTCCTATAACAAGAGAAACAAGTTAATGTTAAAATAAATTTTGTTAGTGTTTTTCTTTTCTACAAAAGCCTACTCTTTGTTTTTGTTTAAAACTAGTATACCCCACATTTTCTTACTGAGTTTTTCTAGACTCAGTGTAGACAATCAAAAAGAGCCTATTCTTGGTCCTTTCATTGCCCTCTCCAGTGCTGTCCACCATTAATTTTCTCTGCTGTCTCCAGCTTAGTCCATTGGGGGCATAAGAGCTCCCTTTGAAATGATGAGAAGTCCATTTTATTGGTGATACCAACAACTTGTCTGTTTTTCCCTTTTAGCTTGAGACCAACTCCTGGAGTCAACTTCTGACTTCAGCCCTACTTGCTCTTCAGTATTTGGGCTCTCCTGATTTTTTAAAACATTTATTTATTTGTTTCTGTTTCCTACTGTGACATTGTAATTTATAAGAAATATGTATTTAGTCATTCAGATGACCAAAATATATTTCTCATATATATTTGGTCTTCATCTGCAGTTCCTGGCTCACAGATGCCAAAATCTTTGGGACTTTTAACTGTTAAAAGTGATAAAGGGTCCTTGGCTGTACTAATGAGGCAGCTTTTGAAAACATCTAAGGATGGGGGCTGATTGCTGGGGAAACTGATCATGTGATTAGAGGGATGGAACTTTCAGTCTTACCCCCTGATCTCCTGGGAAGGGGGAAGGCTTAGAGGTTGAATCAGTCCCCAGTAGCCAATGATTTAATCAATCATGCCTATGTAATGAAGTCTCCATAAAAATCCAAAGGGACAGGATTCAGAGAGCTTCTGGGTTGGTGAACATGTGGCGATTTGGGGATAGTGGCCAGCCTGAAGAAGGCATGAAAGCTCTGAATCCTTCCCCCATGCCTCACCCTATCATCTCTTCTATCTGGCTATTCCTGTATTGTATCCTTTTACAGTAATTGACAATCTAGTAAGTAAAGTTTATTCTGATTCTGGGAGCTTCTCTTGCAAATTAATCGAACCCAAGGAGGAGGTTGTGGGAACCTCTGATGGGTGGTTCAGTGGGTCAGAAGTACAGGTGACAACCTGGCCTTGAGACTGGTGTCTGAAGGGGGCAGACTTGTAAGACTAAGCCCTTAACCTGTGGAATCTGATGCTATCTTTGTAGACAGTGTCATAATTGAGTTAAATTGTAGGACACCCTGCTTGTGTCTGAGAATTGTTTGGTATTGTGTGACAATCCCCCAAGCCCTCCCCCCCACACACACATTGGAATTGAGTTTAGGAGCCTAATTTACCTACTTAGCTTACTTCTTGATATTTGGGAATGGACTTATATCTATTTCTTGAACAAATGATTGATTTATTTTTATTATTTGATCCACTGGTAAATTTTAACTCATTCTTAACAAACTTTGCCCTACATTCTTTGTTCCCTGACTCTCCTTTGTCCCTATGAGAGATCATCCTATTTAGTAATTTTTCTGGTATAGTTTTACAAATGAAAAAGCCAATATTTGTGTCTTACAAACATTCCTCCCTTTTATTCTTTTTCTTTTTACTAGAGCCTATATCTTGATTACCAATTGTTCATTTTGAGTACCAAGTTATTAATTTTATTCCTTTAATAGTTGCCTTAATTTGGCCATTGATATGACTTAAAATTACTCAGCTGCAAACAATCCATTGTTTATGATTGGATAATATGAGGGTGATGAAAAATGCCAGCCTCAACACTGTAATTTTTGATTTGATACACTCAATAGATATGGCCCATGTTGAAATAAAATGTTCTTGTTTTACCCTTCTTCACTGTGTTTCCTAATGATTGTGATAGAAAAGTTATCTTATGATTTCTTCATCATTTTAGATACATTACAATCCTGTTGTTAATAATCACAAGGTGTTCAATCCTTAGTTCATGATTTAAATTTTTCTTTATTTATAGAGGTTTCACAATGTCCTTACTCATAGTTCCTTCTGTTCCAATTTTCCTAGATCTATTGAAACTCTGGCCCAGTTATATTTTTCTTTAAAAAAACAGATGGTTTATTGGGGTCCATGGTATACTCTGCATGAGCCAAACATGCTAAGCCATCTCTTCTATGGTCTATTTTCTTATCCAAAATATAGATGATGACGAGTAAGTATGAAGCATTTGGGAAGAACATTTTCTGAAAAAGCTACTTGGTTACTGATTAACTCTGTTCCCCAGAAAGTGCAAATCTCTATGACTCTCAGAATTATTTAGATATCATCAAGAATGGACTCATCCAACCATAGAATATCAGAGCTGGGAAGGATCTTAAAATCCATCTAATAAAATCTTATTTTATCAAGGCATGAATTGAATGAAATAGTCAAAATTTGATCAGTTTTGGTTTTCAAAATGTAATATTCATATGACTCACCTAATAGATGCATTGGGGAGGCCCCAGTCATTTGTCAATGAGATGTGTCTAGGACAGGGCCACTGCACTATGTAGATTTATCTCTATGATCTCAATGGTACCACCTGTTCTATTACTCACCTATCATTTAAAAAATTACGATAGTTGATATATATTTGGAATGGAAGAAGAGAGAAAAGAACCACACAAAAATTTCTCCCAAGGGAAACTAGGACATTTCAAATGAGATGAACTACCAAGATATATTAATGCAATTCTTTGCCAGCAGGGAAGCATCCTGGATCATTTCCTTTGTTCCAAGCCATTCTATTATTATCTAAATAGACTCTTCTCAAGTGATGAGTCGGTAGCACTTCAAAAATAATTTGTGAGTTCCTCTAGAACTTGGAAAGCATTTTTTCTATACAAAAAAACATAATAAATGATTATTACGTTCCCTGACAAATATCGCAAAGTTACTTAAATATGCAAGGTACCTAAATATATTGGAATTGTTCTAAATATATCTAACTATTGTATGTCTCATTATTTCTGTGGGACAATTGCTTTCATAATTCTAAGTCTCACCCCATCAGTAGTAGCAGCCATTTCCAGCATTAATGTAGAATAGGGTCTTCATTACAGATAGGTTGTGGGGTACACCCAGGAACCATTAGGAAACTTTTTTACTCAATCCATTTTTGTATCCGCTTGACAGAAAGGGTATTTGAGGATAACCACTCTCCAGTTGTTCAGAAGAAAAATAAGAGGAGAGCTGCACCCATGAGGAGCATGCAGCTGTAGACTTGTGTGGAAATATTTTGTGATACAGTTGTTTATGATGTGAGGACCACCTAATCCTTGATTTCTATGTTCTGAGCTTCCCATTTTCTATCTTGATCTCATTTAAAAAGTTATGCCATTTTGTGACTAGCTTGTGAAAATTTGAGTGCTGCATTTAATTAGAACAGCAATGTTATACTGAACTACTTCAGTATTTCTTGGGTCTGAACTTTTCAAATCGTTTTTTATTCAACCCAATGCTGTATTTTCTCTCAACTTCATGACTTTTTAAATGTGCACTGTGGTAGCAGGAACCTTCAAAATTAAAAATTAACTCTGAATTTCTGAAAGAAGCTTTGTTTCTGAAAGTAATTATTTGCAATAATTGCTACACTATTTTCTGAAGAGGTAATATTCCTGGTGTCACATGGCAACCTCATCCCTGGGTCTCCTGCTGGCGCTTGTCAGGTTAATGTGTGCTATTCCCCTGCTGAAAAACCCACATGGGTTCTTCTCCAGGCCACCTGTGGAGGAGGAGAGGATTCTTAATTTTTTCCTTAAATTTCCAAGAGACTGAGAATATCTAGAATGTGAATTGGAGGACAATGTATCACTTACAGTAATGCTGTTTTTTGAGAATATTCAGTCTCAGGAACAAAACAAATTGAACTCTGGTCTCACATTATCTTACAGTTTTTCTTAAAGAATTTGACAAGACTTTGCTGCATCTATATGCCCTCCAGATTCTGTTCAAATCTTGCTATCTTCTACTTCCTTAGTTTAAATCAAGTTTTCTTTAAAAAGGAGCAAATATTGGCTCTTGGTAAAGGTGGAGAAGGTTCAGACATGAATCTCTTACTTTTTAAATCACCCAGTGGCTGGTTTGATAATATCTGTACTTCCCCTCCTACTTGCTATCACTATTAAAATTTTTCTCAAAGTGAAGCCACCATCAGTGAACTTCAGGTGCTAGAACCTCCTCTCCATTATTTTCCCTTATTGGGGAGGGGAGAAGCTTGCAAGTGGGGGTGGCTGCATTCTTGTCAGGTAGTGTCAGACTGCATTTCCTTTTAAAGATCACCAGGCCAATATAGATCTGAAATACCAAAGATGCCAAGTATGAGGGCTGGATAAGTCTTTTGGATTTGCCATATCAGATACTTGAAATCAATTGTAAACCCTGCTGGAATGTCTTTTAATTTAAAAAAGCTTAACTGCAGCCTCCTGGAATATTTATTTGTTTCTTTACTTCCTCTATTTTAGTGGAATCTCTTATCTGCAGGTAGGTGAATGGTGTGAAGGCCTACTTGGCTGGATTTTGATGTGGGAAGGGCTTTATGAGTCATTCCTTATGTTCTCAAGAATGAAACCCTTTATCTTAATGAATAAAATTTCCAGACAACATATTCCCTACTTCTGGGATAATAGTTAGGCTTTTAATATTTGTTGACTGAAAAAAATATGTGATGATTGACATTTGCTATAAATTTAGTAAAGATTTTGAATGTATTTTATTAATCACCAAGTCATTTTAATATAACACATGACAAGGAGTATCTCTGTGTGAAGTACATTTTAGTCAGTCTACAATGTCTAGAGAGCAAATAGATGCTGTGGTCTCTAATTCTACCCCAGTGGTGCTCCCCTAAGGCACCCAGAGGTTGTCTCTTATTGAGAACTGCAGGCTGTTGTGGCATAAGTTGTGATTGTGTTGTTTTATTAGGATGTTACATACATGCTAATCATTTACTTAGGAGAAGAGTTATGGACCATAAACTGTGCTCTATGTGAAATGCACTTCTTAACTTTCTAGGAAAAAAAAATAAAGATAAGATGATTTAATGTTCTGGTTCATACCAAATCTGATATTTGTTACAATGCATAAACCTTTACTTAACCCCAGCTCTTAAGTGATACTGTGTTTTGTGTTTATGTGAACTGATCTCTCCTTAGCCCCACTTACTCATCACTTAGGAAGGCTTAGCTCCATTGCTGGTTACTCAATATTTAGCAAGGAAATTATTTTCATTTCTCAAATTTAGTTCTGGTGAATTGCTATTAAGTCATCTGCTTTATTGGAGGAATTTCCTACCAGATACATATATGTGCTTGACTTTGCTGATAAATGCTGCTAGCAGGGAATATAGAAGTCTTCTAGCTCAGCATGACCCATGGTAAATCCTGCTCATTATCTTCCCAAATTCTTGTACATTTACGTCTCTTTCTCAAAGGGTCTTGCTCTTGGGCTTCCCTGGTGGCGCAGTGGTTGAGAATCTGCTTGCCAATGCAGGGGACACGGGTTCGAGCCCTGGTCTGGGAAGATCCCACATGCCGCGGAGCAACTAGGCCCGTGAGCCACAACTACTGAGCCTGCGCATCTGGAGCCTGTGCTCCGCAACAAGAGAGGCTGCGATAGTGAGAGGCCCATGCACCGCGATGAAGAGTGGCCCCCACTTGCCTCAACTAGAGAAAGCCCTTGCACAGAAACGAAGACCCAACACAGCCATAAATAAATAAATAAATAATAATAAATAAAGGAATTCCCTTAAAAAACAAAAACAAAAACAGGTCTTGCTCTTGATATTTTGTTCTATGAGAGTAAAGTTTCATTTTTTACATGAAACTGGGAACATATTCTTTCCCTTAATACCTGATTATGACTTAAGGCATAACTGCTTCTAGAGATAGTTCTCTAAGGGTAGGGAAAGTGCCTATTTTTCCCATTCTGGTATCCTAAATGACTAATATAGGAAACTGCCCCTAGTAAGTCTCAATAAATATTATATGAATGAATGAACAAGTGTCCAAATGACTCTTGAGTAGCAAAACTCATTCGAGTATATATATTTTTTCTGAGCCCTCAAATTATACACTCCTGTTACCTATTAATGGAGCTATGCAATTGTGAAGTCTAGGCATAGGGGCTATTTTGTTGCTTTTCAGAATCTAGATCATTATCTTACAGGATATCTACTCTCTTATTCAAATGCTGTCACCTGATTTTGGTAAATTTTTAAATTAATTTTTACTGTTGCTTTTCAATGTTAGTTTCTGCTGTACAGCAAAGTGAATCAGCTATATGTATACATATCCCCTCTTTTTTGGATTTCCTTCCCATTTAGGTCACCACAGAGCATTGAGTATAGTTCCACATACTGTACAGTAGGTTCTCATTAGTTTTCTGTTTTATACATATTAGTGTATATATGTCAACCCCAATCTCCCAATTCATCCCACTCCCACTTCTCTGCTGTTATCCATATGTCCATTCTCTATGGCTGTGTCTCTATTTCTGTTTTGCAAATGAGTTCATCTGTATCATTTTTCTAGATTCCACATATAAGCGGTATTATACAGTACTTGTTTTTCTCTTTATGACTTACTTCACTCTGTATGACAGTCTCTAGATCCATCCATGTCTCTGAAAATTGCACAATTTTGTTCCTTTTTATGGCTGAGTAATATTCCATTGTATATATGTAAATATGTACCACATCTTCTTTATCCATTCTTCTGTTGATGGACATTTAGGTTGCTTCCATGTCGTGACTGCAGTGAAATAGTGCTTCAGTGAACATTGGGGTGCATATATCTTTTTGAATTATGGTTTTCTCTGGGTATATGTCCAGTAGTGGGATTGCTGGATGTTATGGTAGCTGTATTTTTAGTTTTTTAAGGAACCTCCATACTGTTATCTATAGTGGCTGTATCAATTTACATTCCCACCAACAGTGTAAGAGGGTTCCCTTTTCTCCACACCCTCTCCAGCATTTATTGTTCATAGATTTTTTGATGATGGCCATTCTGACTGGTGTGAGGTGATATCTCATTGTAGTTTTGATTTGCATTTCTCTTATAATTAGTGATGTTGAGCATCTTTTCATGTATTTGTTGGCCATCTGTATGTCTTCTTTGGAGAAATGTCTATTTAGGTCTTCTGTCCATTTTATGATTGGGTTGTTTGTTTTTTGTATTGAGCTGCATGAGCTGTTTGCATATTTTGGAGATTAATCCCTTGTCAGTTGCTTCATTTGCAAATATTTTCTCCCATTCTGAGGGCTGTCTTTTCATCTTGTTTGTGGTTTCCTTTGCTGTGCAAAAGCTTTTAAGTTTCATTAAGTCCCATTTGTTTATTTTTGTTTTTATTTCCATTTCTCTAGGAGGTGGGTCAAAAAAGATCCTGCTGTGATTTATGTCAAAGAGTGTTCTGGGGCTTCCCTGGTGGCGCGGTGGTTGGGAGTCCGCCTGCCGATGAAGGGGACGCGGGTTCGTGCCCCGGTCTGGGAGGATCCCACGTGCCACGGAGCGGCTGGACCCGTGAGCCATGGCCACTGAGCCTGCGCGTCTGGAGCCTGTGCTCCGCAACGGGAGAGGCTGCAGCAGTGAGAGGCCCGCGTACCACAAAAAGAAGGAAAAAAAAAAAAAAAAGAGTGTTCTGCCTATGTTTTTTCTCTAAGAGTTTTATAGTGTCTGGCTTGTGGATCTTAGGTATTTTCTTATTTGATATTCTCCATAAGACTGCATGCATTGGTATGGACTAAGGACAATGTTACATCAGAACTCAGAATATAAATCCCATTTCACTGGTGAGCAGCTCTGACAGTAATAGATTGCTCATTTAATGGAAGGATCTGTGATGATATCTGCTGAGATCAGCAACAGCGGCCCAGGTAGTGTACATGAAATTACCAGTTTATCAAATGATAATATGGCTATTAATACATTGATGCTCTTGTAAGTGTTTCCCTTCTCAAGGAATCATAATAGATTCCTTGGGCACATCTGAAAGTAAATCTATAGAGACAGAAAAACCCCTCTCTCTCTCTTGCTCTCACTCTCAGAGCTAATGGATAGAAGATATGCCTACAGCAAATAGGATTTTTTTTTTTTTTAGTGACACTTATCACAGTGACATGACCCACTCAAAGGTTTATAGGGTATTTTGCCAAAGCACCACCATGCTGTCCTTTTGCTCAGCTCCTAATAGGTTTAGGCAGTTATCCATTTTGGGAGGCCTGGAGGCTCTGAGAAAGGTTGGAGTCTTCATTACCTCTCAGACACCTTGCTGTGACTTGGAATGAGATAGATCTGCTCAGAAAGGGGAGAGGAGAAAAGGTTGATAAAAATATTCATCTACCATTGAGAATTTTTTTTGTTTGCTTTGGAACCTTGCTTGTCAGAATTTGGAAAATTTAAGGAAAAACAAATGTCCAATCTGCTATGAGGTTGTATATAAAAGGTACATCTTTTGCGACATGACATACTAAAAGGTCAATTGAACTGACATGTTATGCCTAAGAAATGAGATTTTATTTATGCCTCCTTCACAAGAAATAATTGATGACTTTCAACTGTCCCTTGAATACACCTGAGTAGTCATTGAACATGAGAAAAGGAATCAAGGTCCTATTCTTGAAGGTTGACTATTGATCTCAATTATTGATCAGAGTTGTCATGACTGTCACATACATGTGTATAGGATATTTGCTAGTGATAGAAATATTTCAAGGAATAATAAAAAATATTGGGTTCTGCTGGTTAAAGCCCTGGGATTAAAAGAGCAACTAAATAGTAATTGTCAATATTGAGTTCTTAAAAGAAATGTGCAAGATAAACAAGGTTATTTTTAATCCATTTGTTTAGCAGGATGATCATATTCAGTAATGAACATTTTTATGTCTCTAAACTCAGAGAACATGGTTCTTCATGAGATTTACATGATTGGGGAAGATTTCATGAACATGTGTGTACTATGAGAGCTTCTCAGTCAACAAAGCTGCTTTGCCTAAAAAGAGCTGGGCATCATCTGGGTTCTTTCCGGCCATAGTTAATATTAATGTTTCACAGAGATCACACCTACAGGACAGTATACAATGATGGTGTAACTTAATTTTAATATTACTTGCTTACTAGTGCCGCCCATGGTAAATTTGAACATTCATAATTGTAATTTTTTTTTAGCCTTGTAATACCTGTTTCTGTTGGCCACTCCTCCTCCCCCATCCCCAATGGTGAGCTTCTTTTCCTTGTCTGGTAGCTCCTACAGGTTAACATGAATAAGAATCACCTTGGAAGCTTGTTATAATGAGATTTTAATTTAGTATGTGGGGATGATCTCAGGAATTGCATTGAAAAGAAACTCTCTGGGGCCTCCCTGGTGGCACAAGTGGTTGAGAGTCCGCCTGCCGATGCAGGGGATACGGGTTCGTGCCCCAGTCTGGGAGGATCCCATATGCCGCGGAGCGGCTGGGCCCATGAGCCATGGCCGCTGAGCCTGCGTGTCCGGAGCCTGCGCGTCCGGAGCCTGTGCTCCGCAACGGGGGAGGCCACGACAGTGAGAGGCCCGCATACCGCAAAAAAAAAAAAAAAAAAAAAAGAAACTCTCTGAATAACTCCAGTGAATGGTTGCCTACACTTGGGGAAACATATTTTAGACTTTCCTTTGGTTAGCCTCCTCCTTCTGATTAGCATCAGACTGGCTTTCCAGACTCCTGGATGTGGATTCTGCAGTCTTTTAGCTGCCCTTTTCTTTGCCACCTATACTTTGTAGTGTTGCAGATAGATCAAAAAATAGGATGGTTGAAGATTGGTGAATATAAGAACTGCTACCTGACATGGCAAGAGAGACTTTGCAGATGTGATTAAGTTAAGGATTTTGCTATAGGGAGACTATATTGAATTGTCTTGCTGAGCCCAATATAATTACAAGGGTCAGAGTGAGAGAGAGAGAGAGAGAGAGAGTGAGAACGAGAGAGAAACATGGTATGATACTGGCTGTGAAAATAGAGGAAGGGACTAGGGAAACTCTTCTATAGACCCTCCAGAAGTAACACTAGCTTGCCAACACTTTGATTTGGGGCCAGTAAAACTGATTTTAGACTTCTGACCTCCAGAATTATAAGGTAATAAATTCGTGTTGTTCCAAGTCATGAAGTTTGTGGTAATATGTTGCAATAGCTAATGGGAATCTAATATATTGTCTTTAAACTTTTTTGTTCAGTTCAATGAAAAAATAAGAATAATAATTCCTACTCCTTAGAATTTTTGAGCAGATCAGATGAGATACATCACATAAAATATATGGGTGCATATTAAATATATGCTGCTGCTGAAGATGGTGATGACAAGGATGCCAACAACTCTGCTTCTTCACTTCTAGTGAGGCAGAGCTTCCACCACTGCTAAAAATGAGGGTTATTCCTAACTCATTTGATTTTATATCACTTTCTACTTCCCACTGTCCCCATAGATAATAAATTTTCTCCCTTTTGTGTGTTTCTAGGAAAAGGTAGCCATATTCTTGTTCCCATATTAAATCAATCCAATTAACAAGACTTTTTGATCATCTACCAACTACCCACAGTTATATGTACCAGGAATCACTTGGCTCCATCATATTTCCCTTGAGTTTCTATAATTTATAGTTTGAAGGTTGGATGAGGCTATTTTTCCCTCCAAGTAGAGCTTCTTTTGAAAGTCTTATGGTCCCATGACTCTCTACTGCTTCTCTTTTTCAGCACCTAGCATGTTCTGAAATGATGTAAATGATTTAAAAAAAATGATTTGCCTCTTAAGGAGCTGATAAGTGTAGCACGATCTGATGCCAATTAAATGGAGTACAATTGAAGAATGGTAAGAACTCAGAGAAGAGGAGCTCTATATTGCTAGCTTTGGAAAAGGCTTTAGGGAGGAAGTAAGTCTTGAGCCCTGATTTGATGGATGTGTATAATTTGGATAGAAAAAAAGGGATGAGGCGAGGTACTTTAAATTAGGGGGACAGTGAAAAATACATCAAGTCCATTTAGAGATGACAGTGAGCAGGGATTGCATTGGAGAGGATCAGGGAGGTGGAATTAAGTTGAATCATGATGTGTTCAGGCTTTACAGGTATTGTATGCAATGCTTATTCCATTGTATTCTTGAACCTCCTTAGAAATCCATACTAACACATCTGTAAGTTGAAAAATATATATATTTCTTTCTCTTTATTTTGTAACAATCAGATAGAATAGTGTATGCTCTTTTCCATCCACGTTGATTCTCAGCTTGAGATATCAGTGTTAATGGACATTCATCCTCTCTCCTGCCAAATAGCTTGGACCCTGTAATACTAAATGCCATTAATGGTGATGAAGTTCCAATTTTAGATAGTTTTAAAAGGAAAAAATAATATCTGATAGGCATAAGGAGAGAAGAGAGCAGGACTCTTTTAAGTATCAAGGGAACTGTTTTGGAGAAGGAACAAAACAATCAGTGGTTTATTACTGCTTCTCCCCAGTCACATTAATATAAAAGGGGCCAATGACTCAGTGAAGAAGTAGTGCAGGAGGCATTAGCACCAGAATCCCTGGCAAAATCTCAGCTGCCTTCTGGATAGGAGCAAAATAATAGGAAGCAAATGAGACGATTCAAGAAAATAGCAGGGATGGTGAATCAGAGCAGTCATAGGCTCCTTCAGAGATAATTTATGTTCATGTTCAAAAGACAGTGACTCCTTCCTCAAAGACACATAATCAAATAAACAAATAACAGAAAATAGTCCATTTCATGAGTCCAAAGTAAGTAAGGAAAGACATGGGGTTTTTAGGCAAGGAGCGTCTTCAAGTTCATTTCTGAGATGTGTCAGAAGAGGTGCATCCCTTACTAAAGAAGTCCCAGGTGCTTGGCCTGCAGCAGCTGTCGCATGCCACTTCTCACATTTCCTTTCCTAAGGCTTTTGTGAGCCTCCGACTATATGCATCAAGATAAAGTGAATCAGCACAACACCCTCAAGTTTTTTACTGGCTTAAAAAAATAACATGCAAAAAAGTACATAAAGCAAAAAACTTGTTAGTGAATAATCATAAAATAAACCCAAATGTAATGCCTGTCCTAGTCAAGACATAGCGTATTGTTAGTAGCACAGGTGCAGCCCCCCACCACCCCCGGGCCCTTCACATCACTATTTCCTTCTGTCCCCCAAAGGTAACCACTATCCTGAGTTTCTTAGCAGTCACTTCTAGTTCTTCTTTATACAGTTGGCACTTATGTATATATTCCATAAACACTGAAATTTTGTTTTACTTGTTTTCTTGGTGTTATATAAATGGAATTGTATGATAAGCATTCTTTTGTGTCTGGATTTTCTTTTTTCCTTTTAATGTTATGTTTATGAGATTCATCTATGGTGTTGCTTGTGGTTCTTGCAGTTGTTTTTGAAGTCTCTCTAATGGATATAGGCAGACGTCAGAGATATTACGGGTTTGGTTCCAGACCAGTGCAATTAAGTAAATATTGCAATAAAGTGAGTCACAGAGGTATTTTTTTTTGTTTTCCAGTGTGTATAAAAGTTGTGTTTACACTGTACTGTAGTCTGTTAAGTGTGCAATAGCATTACATCTAAAAAAAGCAATATACATACCTCAATTAAAAAATAATGCTGTTGGAAAAATGGCTGATAGACTTGTTCAACTCAGGGTTGCTACAAACCTTCAATTTGTAAAAAATGCAATATCTGAGCAATAAAGCAAAGTGGAGTAAAATGAATTATGCCTATATTATAGTGTGTACATGGATTATAGAATGCATATGTAAATAGTGGATGTATGTTTCAGATAACATTTCTGTATAGAATCTCAGTTAAGATGAACACTCATCAGCTTCTAAGGGAGTTGTATTAGTTGTATTTCTGCCTAATAAATTCCCACAAATTTAGCAGCTTCAAGTACTACCTATGTAGTATCCCACAGTTCTGGAGGTAAGACATTTGGGAGAGCTTGATTGATTTCTCTCATAAGGCCAACATCAAGGTGTTAGTCTATTTTCTGATCTGAAGGTGTGGTGAAGAATTCACTTCCAACTCATTCAAGTTGTTGTCATAATTCAGTTTCTTGTGGTTGTAGAACTGTTACCAACCAGGGTTCTTGGACTCCCTAATCAATGGAAATTGATAAGAGGCCAGACGAGACATTCAGACAAGGCTTTGCTGGGACTCCCACTGCAGCAGGAGGGAGTGAAAACAAGAACAGGTTCCCTTGCTTGCGCCCTGAGGGGGGCGAGGCAAGCTGGTCCCTTAAATGGAGTGCAGGTAGGGGTGGGTCCAGGGGTTGGGCTGGAAGGGTGGCTTAGGTGGTCGGCCCACCCCCTTAGTGGTGCTGTGTGCAGGGGGCATGTGCAGTACCCTGCTTTTGCTCCCGAAACCTCAGAAGTGGCAGTTGGGTTTTTGGTCTTTTTGTATTTTGTTTATAATTTGCCTCAACTGCACATATACAGTTATTTTAGTCCCTTATATTTTTTTGTGTGTTCTGTTGTTGGAGGAGGTGTAAGTACTGCAGGAAAGGGCAACAGGTGTTGGTCCCAGCCTGTCTCAGAACTAAAGTCCCATCTCCTTGCTGGCTCTTGGCAGGAGGTCACTCTCAGCCATTAGAAGTTGAGACAAGGTTCTTCCTTGTGGCCCCCTAGTCTTCACAGCCAACCAGATCTCAGGCTTCCAATCTCTCTCATTTTCCCTCTGTCAAGAACAGGAGAAAACTCTGGTTTGAAATGATTAGATTCATGTAATTAGATTACCCACCAGGAAAATTTCTTTTGTCATACAATGTAACATAATCATGGGAGTGTTATATCATCATATTTACAGGTTTCACCCACACTCAAAGGGAATTTTACAAGATGAGGATCATCAGGGGCATCTTTGAATTCTGCCTTGTGTAGGAGAAGAAAATAATTTTATTTGTTTAAAATTCAGTGTTTCTAAACACTACATCCGTTGCGTCACACTGTTGCTAAAGCTTGGCGCTTAAAATGACCAGGGGCACTCATACTTCATATAAAATTGATAGCTATCTTTAACAGGGAAGGCTGATATTTGGCATGCTATTTTTCTCTATTCCTTAATTCAAGTATATTTATTGAGAATATTCTATTAGTAAAGCACTGTGGTTGGATACAAGGATGATGTGACAGTTGCATAATAACCTATGGAACAGAAGAGAAACTGTAACAACACTATATTTAGAATTTGATATCAGTTCAAAGGAGGGCAAGATTACATTCTTCTGAGGAAGTTAAGGAAGGCTTCATGTTTCAACCAAATTTAATGCCCATCCTTTTTCTTTGGTCTATCTCCCTTATTTCTGTTCACCTCACCAATTTTTTTTTTTTTTTTTTTTTGCGGTACGCGGGCCTCTCACTGTTGTGGCCTCTCCTGTTGCGGAGCACAGGCTCCAGACGCGCAGGCCCAGCGGCCATGGCTCACGGGCCTAGCTGCTCCGCGGCATGTGGGATCTTCCCGGACCAGGGCACGAACGCGTGTTCCCTGCATCAGCAGGCAGACTCTCAACCACTGCGCCACCAGGGAAGCCCTCACCTCACCAATTTTTAAAATGTATTTAACAAACGTTTAATTAGCATTTCCTGCCTAGTACGATTCTAAAGCTGTTATATATATGAACTCATTTATCCTCATGACAACTCTATGAAGTAGCTGTGTTCTTGTTATCTCATTTCACTGTGAAGAATACCAGAGCACAAAAGCTAAGTAAATTGTGCAGGTTTCAACAACAGGTAAGTAGCACATCCAGGGTTTGAACCCAACCATGCTGGCTCAGAGTCCTTGTTTTAAAACCATTAAGCTGTACTGCACCAAAATATAGATAAAATTCAGATTTAACTATGTAATATACAGGTTCATATCATTATGAACCATAGAGGGCAGTGGTTTTCATCAGAGTCTATTTTTGTCCTCCCCCAACTGGACTCGACATTTGGCAATATCTGGACACCTTTCTGGCTGTCACAGTGACACTAGCATTTAGTGGGTAGAGGCTAGAGATGCTAACTATTCTAATTCTTTGTCTCCCACAAGAAAGAATTATCCAGCCCCAAATGTCAGTCGTGCTGATGTTGAGACACTCCTGTAACCCCCATGACCCCCAGGATTAAATCAAAGATCTCAAACATGGCAAACAAGGTGATTCTGTACTTGGCCTGTCCCTTTGTGCTCATCAATCCCTTCCAGTAGTTTATGTGCACAAGGTGCATGCACAGTGCTGTTTCTTGTCACCATGGCTGTATTTATTCTCTCCACTCCACCCAGAATACCTTCTCTACCCATCCTCTCACCCACAACAATTCCCAGCCATTTACTCATCCTTTGGGTCTTAGCTCAGGCCATGGTCATTCTTGAAGCCTTTGCCCTATACTCCAGTCAGGGTGAGGTGCCCTCATATCATCGTTCCACATTATCATCTGCAGTATTGAAGTGTTACACTTAAGACACTAAACACTCTTTCTTTGCCCCTCTCAACATGAGTTTGGGAATCCCATGGGAGCAAGGACTCTGTCAGACTCACATCAGTGTCAAAAGTACCTGGTAGAGTGTGATTTCTGACACAGATGAATCCATTACATCTTAGTTGAGTGAATTAGTGAGTAAGTGTTATATTCCTCTGCTAGGGCTGCTATAACAAAATACTGCAGACTGGGTGACTTAAACAACAGAAATTTAGTTCTGGAGGTTCAGAAATCCAAGATCATGGTGCCAGCAGGTTTGGTTTCTTCTGAAGTGTCTCTCCTTGGCTTGCAGATGGCCACCTTTTCTCTGTGTCCTCAGGTAGCCTTTCTTTGTATGTGTGCATTCCTATTGTTGCTTCCTCTTCTTATAAAGAAACCCATGCTATTGCATTAGGACCCCACCCTTATGACCTCATTTAACCTTACTTGTCTCTTTAAAGGCCCTATCTCCAAATATAGTCACATTGGGGGTTAGGGCTTCTGCATATGAATTTTGAGGTGAGATAATTCAGTCCAAATCAAGTATGAAATGAAAAAATACAGGAAATAGCAGTTGTTTCAGTTTAGATAGGAAAATGCTTCTCAAATCTAGTCATTTGATATAATTAAAATAATAGCTTTGATTGTTTAATTTTTTCTTTCAAATGAATGTATTTATAACTGCAAATGAAAATCAAGCTTCTGTCCTTAAACAAAAGGTATCCACATAAAGGCATGCAATGAAAACAAAATAGTTATTACATTGTAGCCAAAAAATGTTGCCCATGGAAATATCTGGACTTTTCGTTTATGCTCTATTTATCGTTAAAAAGATTACCAAATGTTTGAGACATGTAAAGAGTCACTTGCACCAAAGCAATACAGTCAAAACGAAGGAATGAAAACTGAAAAATGGAATGTCATTCTTACCATGTGAGTCAATGCTGTTTCTTCCACATCTTCACCAAGTTAGATGCATCCCAAACTTGGTCACAGATTAGATTAGAGCCTAGGGTGAGCAGTGTGGGGACTCTAGGCTGCTGAAGCTGGTGAGGGCTGGGAGGCAGGAGACTGTGCCCTGACTGATGGCTAGGGCTCTGTTTGTTCACCCTTGTCTGCATTATTTGATATTGTATAACTAAAAGTTACTTGGATTTCAAGTATCAAAAAATTCTTACCAAAGGTAGTCTTTTAGTACTAAGAGAATTTGCAAACAGACTTTATAAACCTTTTAAAGTTTCAATGCTAATTTGATTCCCATTCCATAATCATGTTTTATTTTTGGTAGTTTCATTCTCCAAGCAGTGCTTTGGTGTGATATTGTTGTGATGTATGGCAAGGAGTCTCACATTTGGCATGAAGCAAAATCACCTGGAGGACTTGTTAAGCCAGAGTTTGCTGGGCCCCTTATTCCCAGAGTATCTGATTAGTAGACGTTGATAGGGCCTGAGAATTTGTATTTCTAACAAGTTCTCAGATGATGCTGATGCTGCTTTTCTGGGAACCCTATTTTGAGAACTACTGCTTAATGGTTCTTCTAAAAAACTACCTTGCCTCCTTGGAAGAGCCATAGATGAAATGCAACCCCATATTGCTCTTCCAAACTGAGAGATTAAAGCCATATGTAGGTGCAGTTTTTCTGCCAGAGCATTTTGGAAGCTTCCTTGGTATTTTGAGTGCAGTCCCTATTTGGACCTTTATCCAATTGCTGAAGACTGATTTATTGAAATTCTTCATTTGCCAGGTTCTGTGCTAGGTAGTTGGTATGCAACACTGTGCATGGGTAAGATTGCAGACTTTATAAAGACAATAGTATTTACAGGCAGTTATGTGGCTATTTTAGTCAGTGTGTGAGCTCACAGACCTGGGAATAAGGTTCTGTCTCAGTTTACCAAACTCTAGCTTTGTGACCTTGAACAAATGATGGAACTTGCCTGGGTTCTATGTCCCTCTTCTCAACAATGAGATTAACATCACATTCAGTGAGTCAAATATTTCTGGAAAGGTCTGACATTAAAAATATGTCTGGAAAATTATGACATATGATAAGCTCACTTTTTTCTCTCACTAGATGGCATAATGGTATGAACTGAAACAGTCACTATTAGTAAAACACAATAATAATGTGTCTAACGTTTAAGATTGGTTCATTAGAATCATGTTTAATCAGAATTACTTCTTCTGTTTGGGACCTGATATAGTGGAAGCTATCTGAAATAAGTGTCAAACTTAACACAAATCAGCAAATTACATTGAAACCATCTGAATCATCCTGCAGTGTGTCCACCATGAAGTCTTTTCTGTCTCTTTTATGAGGTTTAAGTCTACCTGTTGGCAGCTCTGCCATAACTGAGCACACATGCTGAAATAAGTCAGCACTCTATCTACAGGCAAAGGCAGAACAGCTATCTAAGAGACATTTGACAGACACCCCCCACACCGCCCAAAAATTCTGGGTGCTTGGATAAATGTAATGGGTAGTATATGCCATTTCACACATTTGAAATGGTTGTATTTTTCTCCTAAAAGTGAATGGAATATTGGCTTTGGAGCTATATGGATTTGGATTTGAATCCTGACTAAGCTACTTATGACTGGTGATATCAGACAGGTTACTACAACTCATTCACAGTTTCGTCACCTATAAAATGTGACTAATATAACTCATAGGATGTTACGACAGTTGAACATGATAACACATGTAAACATCTAGCAACATTTGTGACATACTGTAGATGATAAATCCTATTTTATTTAATTAATTTATTTATTTTTTATTCGTATTAGTCATCCATTTTATACACATCAGTGTATACATGTCAACCCCAATCTCCCAAATCATCACACCACCACCCAAACCACTGGCCACTTTCCCCCCTTGGTGTCCATACATTTGTTCTCTACATCTGTGTCTCAATTTCTGCCCTGCAAACTGGTTCATCCGTACCAATTTTCTACGTTCCACATATATGTGTTAATATATGATATTTGTTTTTCTTTTTCTGACTTACTTCACTCTGTATGACAGTCTCTAGATCCATCCACGTCTCTACAAATGACCCAATTTCGTTCCTTTTTATGGCTGAGTATTATTCCATTGTATATATGTACCACATCTTCTTTATCCATTCATCTGTTGAAGGGCATTTAGGTTGTTTCCATGACCTGGCTATTGTAAGTAGTGCTGCAATGAACATTGAGGTGCCTGTGTCTTTTTGAATTATGGTTTTCTCTGAGTATATGCCCAGTAGTGGGAATGCTGGGTCTTATGGTAATTCTATTTTTAGTTTTTTAAGGAACCTCCATACTGTTCTCCATAGTGGCTGTATCAATTTACATTCCCGCCAACAGTGCAGGAGGTTCCCCTTTTTCCACACCATCTCCAGCATTTGTTTGTAGATTTTCTGATGATGCCCATTCGAACTGGTGTGAGGTTAGTAGTTTTAGTTTAGCAGTACTCATTGTAGCTTTGATTTTCATTTCTCTAATAATTAGTGATGTTGAGCAGCTTTTCATGTGCTTCTTGGCCATCTGAATGTCTTCTTTGGAGAAATGTCTATTTAGGTCTCTGCCCACTTTTGGATTGGGTTGTTTGTTTTTTTAATATTGAGCTGCATGACCTGCTTATATATTTTGGAGATTAATCCTTTGTCCATTGATTCATCTGCAAATATTTTCTCCCATTCTGTGGGTTGTCTTTTGGTCTTGTTTGCAGTTTCCTTTGCTGTGCAAAAGCTTTTAAGTTTCATTAGGTCCCACTTATTTATTTTTGTTTTTATTGCCATTACTCTAGGAGGTGTATCAAAAAAGATCTTGCTGTGATTTATGTGAAAGAGTGTTCTTCCTATGTTTTCCTCTAAGAGTTTTATAGTGTCCAGTCTTACATTTAGGTCTCTAATCCATTTTGAGTTTATTTTTGTGTATGGTGTTAGGAAGTGTTTTAACTTTATTTTTTACATGTAGCTGTCCGTTATTCCCAGCACCACTTATTGAAGAGACTGTCTTTTCTCCATTGTATATCCTTGCCTCCTTTGTCATAGATTAGTTGACCATAGGTGTGGGGGTATATCTGTGGGTTTTCTATCTTGTTCCATTGATCTATATTTCTGTTTCTGTGCCAGTACCATATTGTCTTGATTACTGTAGCTTTGTAGTATAGTCTGTAGTCAGGGGGTCTGATTTCTCTAGCTCCACTTTTTTTCCCTCAAGACTGCTTTGGCTATTCGGGGTCTTTTGTGTCTCCATACAAATTATGCAATTTTTTGTTCTAGTCTGTAAAAAATGCCATTGGTAATTTGATAGGGATTGTATTGAATCTGTGAATTGCATTGAATGTGTAGATTGCTTTGGGTAGTAGAGTCATTTTCACAATATTGATTCTTCCAATCCAAGAACATGGTATATCTCTCCATCTGTTGGTATCATCTTTAATTTCTTTCATCAGTGTCTTATAGTTTTCTGCATACAGGTCTTTATTCTCCCTAGGTAGGTTTATTCCTAGATATTTTATTCTTTCTGTTGCAGTGGTAAATGGGAGTGTTTCCTTAATTTCTCTTTCAGATTTTTCATCATTAGTATATAGGAATGCAAGAGATTTCTGTGCATTAATTTTATACCCTGCAACTTTGCCAAATTCATTGATTAGCTCTAGTAGTTTTCTGGTGACATCTTTAGGATTCTCTATGTGTAGTATCATGTCATCTGCAAACAAGGGCCATTTTAGTTCTTCTTTTCCAATTTGTATTCTTTTTATTTCTTTTTCTTCTCAGATTGCCATGGCTAGGACTTCCAAAACTATGTTGAATAATCATGATTACAGTGGACATCCTTGTCTTGTTCCTGATCTTATAGGAAATTCTTTCAGCTTTTCACCATTGAGAATAATGTTTGCTGTGGGTTTGTCGTATATGGCCTTTATTATGGTGAGGTAGGTTCCCTCTATGCCCACTTTCTGCAGAGTTTTTATCATAGATGGGTGTTGAATTTTGTCAAAAGTTTTTCTCCATCTATTGAGATGATCATATGGTTTTTCTTCTTCAATTTGTCAATATGGTGTATTACCTTGATTGATTTGCATATGTTGAAGAATCCTTGCATCCCTGGGATAAATCCCACTTGATCATGGTGTATGATCCTTTTAATGTGTTGTTGGATTCTGTTTGCTAGTATTTTGTTGAGGATTTTTGCATCTATATTCATCAGTGATATTGGTCTGTAGTTTTCTTTTTTTGTCATATCTTTGTCTGCTTTTTGTATCAGGATGATGGTGGCCTCATAGAAGGAGTTCCTCTGCAACTTTTTAGAAGAGTTTGAGAAGGATGGGTGTTAGCTCTTCTCTAAATGTTTGATAGAATTCACCTGTGAAGCCATCTGGTCCTGGACTTTTGTTTGTTGGAAGATTTTTAATCACAACTTCAATTTCATTACTCGTGCTTCATGTGTTCATATTTTCTATTTCTTCCTGCTTCAGTCTTAGAATGTTATACCTTTCTGGAATTTGTCCATTTCTTCCAGTTTGTCCATTTTATTGGCATAGAGTTGCTTGTAGTAGTCTCTTAGGATGTTTTGTATTTCTGCAGTGTCTGTTGTAACTTCTCCTTTTTCATTTCTAATTGTATTGATTTGAGTCCTCTCCCTCTTTTTCTTGATGAGTCTGGCTAATGGTTTATCCATTTTGTTTATCTTCTCAAAGAACCAGCTTTTAGTTTTATTGATCTTTGCTATTGTTTTCTTTGTTTCTATTTCATTTATTTCTGCTCTGATCTTTATGATTTCTTTCCTTCTGCTACCTTTGGGTTTTATTTTTTCTTCTTTCTCTAGTTCCTTTGGGTGTAAGGTGAGATTGTTTCTTTGAGATTTTTCTTGTTTCTTGAGATTGACTTGTATAGCTATAAACTTCCCTCTTAGAACTGCTGTTGCTGCATCCCATAGGTTTTGGATCGTCGTGTTTTCATTGTCATTTGTCTCTAGGTATTTTTTGATTTCCTCTTTGATTTCTTCAGTGATGTCCTGGTTATTTACTAACGTATTGTTTAGCCTCCAAGTGTTTGTGTTTTTTACAGTTTTTTCCCTGTAATTGATTTCTAACCTCATAGTGTTGTGGTCAGAAAAGATGCTTGATATGATTTCAATTTTCTTAAATTTACTGAGGCTTGATTTGTGACCCAAGATGTGATCTATCCTGGAGAATGTTCTATGCGCACTTGAGAAGATAGTGTAATCTGCTGTTTTTGGATGGAATGTCCTATAAATATCCATTAAATCTATCTGGTCTATTGTGTCATTTAAAGCTTGTGTTTCCTTGTTTAATTTTCTGTTTGGATGATCTGTCCATTGTTGTCAGTGAGGTGTTAAAGTCCCCTGCTATTATTGTTTTCTGTCAATTTCCTCTTTTACAACTGTTAGCAGTTGCCTTATGTATTGAGGTGCTCCTATATTTGGTGCATATATATTTTTAATTGTTATATCTTCTTCTTGGATTGATCCCTTGATCATTATGTAGTGTCCTTCCTTGTCTCTTGTAACATTCTTTATTTTAAAGTCTATTTTATCTGATATGAGTATTGCTACTCCAGCTTTCTTTTGATTTCCATTTGCATGGAATATCTTTTTCCATCCCCTCACTTTCAGTCTGTATGTGTCCCTAGGTCTGAAGTGGGTCTCTTGTAGACAGCATATATATGGGTCTTGTTTTTGTGTCTATTCTGCAAGCCTGTGTCTGTTGGTTGGAACATTTAATCCATTCACGTTTAAGGTAATTATTGACATGTATGTTCCTATTACCTTTTTGTTAATTGTTTTGGGTTTGTTTTTGTAGGTCCTTTTCTTCTCTTGTGTTTCCCACTTAGAGAAGTTCCTTTAGCATTTGTTATAGAGCTGGTTTGGTGGTGCTGAATTCTCTTAGCTTCTGCTTGTCTCTAAATCTTTTGATTTCTCCATTGAATCTGAATGAGATCCTTGGTGGGAAGGGTAATCTTGGTTGTAGGTTCTTCCTTTTCATCACTTTAAGTATATCATGCTACTTTCTTCTGGCTTGTAGAGTTTCTGCTGAGAAATCAGCTTTTAACCTTATGAGAGTTCCCCTGTATATTATTTGTCATTTTTCCCTTGCTGCTTTCAATAATTTTTCTTTGTCTTTAATTTCTGCCAATTTGATTACTATGTGTCTCAACATGTTTCTCTTTGGGTTTATCCTGTATGGGACTCTCCGCACTTCCTAGACTTGGGTGGATATCGCCTTTTGCATGTTAGGGAAGTTTTCAACTATAATCTCTTCAAATATTTTATCAGGTCTTTTCTCTCTCTCTCCTCCTTCTGGGACCCCTATAATGCGAATGTTATTTCTTTTAATGTTGTCCCAGAGGAATCTTAGGCTGTCTTCATTTCTTTTTATTCTTTTTTCTTTATTCTGTTCCGTGGCAGTGAATTCCACCATTATGTCTTCCAGGTCACTTATCTGTTCTTCTGCCTCAGTTATTCTGCTATTGATTCCTTCTAGTATAGTTTTCATTTCAGTTATTGTATTGTTCATCTCTGTTTGTTTGTTCTTTAATTCTTCTAGGTCTTTGTTAAACATTTCTTGCATCTTCTCGATCTTTGCCTCCATTCTTTTTCCAGGGTCCTGGATCATCTTCACTATCATTATTTTGAATTCTTTTTCTGGAAGGTTGCCTATCTCCACTTCATTTAGTTGTTTTTCTGGGGTTTTATCTTGTTCCTTCATCTGGTACATAGTCCACTGCCTTTTCATCTTGTCTGTCTTTCTGTGAATGTGGTTTTTGTTCCACAGTCTGCAGGATTGTAGTTCTTCTTGCTTCTGCTGTCTGCCCTCTGGTGGATGAAGCTTTCTAAGAGACTTGTGCAAGTTTCCTGATGGAAGGGACTAGTGGTGGGTAGAGCTGGCTGTTGCTCTGTTGGGCAGAGCTCAGTAAAACTTTAATCCTCTTGACTGCTGATGGGTGGGGCTGGGTTCCCTCCCTGTTGGTTGTTTGGCCTGAGGCAACTGAACACTGGAGCCTACCCGAGCTCTTTGGTGGGCCTAATGGCGGACTCTGGGAAGGCTCACACCAAGGAGTACTTCGCAGTACTTCTGCTGCCAGTGTCCTTGTCCTCATGGTGAGACAGAGTCACCCCCTACCTCTGCAGGAGACCATCCAACACTAACAGGTAGGTCTGGTTCAGTCCCCCCTGGGGTCAATTCTCCTTCCCCTGGGTCCTGATGCACACACTACTTTGTGTGTACCCTCCAAGAGTGGAGTCTCTGTTTCCCCCAGTCCTGTTGAAGTCCTGCAATCAAATCCCACTAGCCTTCATAGTCTGATTCTCTAGGAATTCCTCCTCCTGTTGCCAGATCCCCAGGTTTGGAAGCCTGATGTGGGGCTCAGAACCTTCACACCAGTGGGTGGACTTCTGCGGTATAAGTGTTCTCCAGTTTGTGAGTCACCCACCCAGCAGATATGGGAGTTGTTTTTATTGTGATTGCACCCCTCCTACCATCTCACTGTGGCTTCTCCTTTATCTTTGGATGTGCGGTATCTTTTTTCATGAGTTCCAGTGTCTTCCTGTCAATGATTGTTCAGCAGTTAGTTGTGATTCTGGTGTTCTTGCCTTAAATGCTATTTTAAAAATAACTTGTGAATGGAAAACTGTTTCAACTAGATTATAGATAATTACTTTGGGCCCAGAAAGTATAATAGTATAAGGACATGGATTACTGAGAACTGTTTCTGCATGGATAAGCTGAGGCAGAAGGCAGAAGGGAGGTTTAGGGAAATATCTCACTTTGGGTTCTTCTGAATCCCAGAGCCTGAGACAAGACCTTGGTTACACTGGGAAGTAGGAATTGGGGGGGTGGAGAATTGGACAGGGAAGGATCAAAGGTCAATATCCAGGTGTGTTTTTTGAGGTTTTCACTGTCAGTTCCCCAGGATTGTTTCTCCAGGATCTCCTGAGAAGTATGGAGAACTCCTCCTACAAGAGACCAGCTGAGAGAAGAGCTGCCAGGAGCATGGGGTGAGGATTGTCATGGGAGCTTTAACCAACACTTCTGGACTGTATTTACACATGGATTAAGGGAGTTCCTATTACCTTGGAGAAGATACCTAATAGAAAGTGGAAGGTTCATCTAAGCATCCTTGACAGGTAGAAATGCCACCAGAAAACATTGACAGTCTGAGCTGCAGCTGAAGTCAGAGCTTGGCTGAGGGATTCTGACATGGGAGAAGCCAAGGCATCTACCAAATGAGGCTACAGTAGTTTTGCTCAGAATTCTATAAGGCCATCACTTTTTAGAATGATACAGCTAGAATACCTCCCCCCCGCTCACTTTCCACAATTCCCTAAGGTTATTAATCTTCATGTTCAACTCAATGAGTATTGCCTTATTTGAAACATAAACTGAAAGAAAAGTATATACTTGACTTCATACATTTTCAAGTACAGCAATGCTCCTAGGCATAATGACACACTAATAGACATTGTCTAGACAAGTGTTTTGGATAAGGTGACCCTTAAACTACCTATACCAGAATTACCATTAAGACCCACTACATTAAAATCTCTCAAGATAAGGTGTCTTTTCTTTAATAAGCTCTGTACTGTAATTTGGGGAATTAATATGCTATATTATTTTGAGCTTGGGGTTTTCTTATTTCTTGTAACATTCAATGTCTTAACATTTTCTTCTTAACCCCTTATGTGGTAGAATAGAATTTTAGATAGTTCTCCCCCATGTCTTTTGGTGAGGGTACGGGGAAATCATTTACAGAGCTATTTGTTTTGGTTATATTGTGTGTGATATGTGGATGAGAGAGTCCTTCATCTTCCTCTTCTATGTGATTAAACATACACACACTTGATGTAACCTGCATACCTTAGAATCATCCCATCTGCCAGGTATAACAGGGAGAGTAAGGTTGACTATATCATTTAAGGAAACAGAGCTTCATAATACTTGAATGTGTTATTTCAGCCCAGATACCAAAATGTAGCTCCAGCTGAGATTAGAGCCCTGTTCAATGCCCTAATATTGTTGGGACAACAGCTGTCTGGAAAGTGGCTGATGGTAAATGACTCATAGGTTTCTTGTTTCATCTTTAAAAGGAGATAACAACCATATACATTTCTCAGAACCTCTTTTCTCAGATAGACTATAGTTTTCCTTTAGACATTATATAAAAGTACTTAATCTTATTGAGCGTATAGTCAGTGATATCTGAACACAGTGAACTAATTTAAGAATAAAGAGAACCCTTAAGCTCAGGATTTACTTTCTTGTCAGCTGGTGTCACTGACTAGTTTTACCAATATGTAGGGTTTCTAAACATATATTCTCTAGGTCTGGAAACATGCCATTCAATGTATGGTGGATAAATGTATGGACTGTGTCTTCCAAATTCTCCTTTGTTCAGTATCCTCAGAATGTCCTCCTAACATTTTGGGTTCTCAGGGCTCAAACAGGTTTCTAATAAGATCAGAGTGAAAACTTTATTAAATATTGGTTCATGGAAGACTTTATCATTTTATTATACAGTTTCACTGTACTATCTTAAGACTCTATTGTATAGCTCCCTAAATTCCGTGCTCTTGAAATGTTCTCTTTCCAAAAGGGCATCATTAAATGGCACTGTACTGACATGAGGAGAAATTAATTGATTTCAGAACATTATATTTAATAACCATTACCTGTAATAGGTCAGAAAGTGAATGTTTAGAATTTATTTGATCATACATGGGTAATCAAATATTTGGGTGGTAGAACAGATTGGATAAGTGAGATGGAAACTATTGGAGCTGAAGTTCTTTCGGGCTGGTTAAATCTCAGTAGCATTGTTTCTATGTAGTTGCTTTAGTATTAAACATACAAAAAGCATAATTAACCTTTATTTTAATACCTCACTTATCAGGGAGATTCTCACTCTGCTTTCACAATGGTACAGGATACAACCTAGAACATAACACTAAAATTAAAAAAAATTTTTTTTAAATGTGGGTGGGTGAGTAGGTATAAATGACAGCAAACCATTACTGAGTTCATATACCTGATAGCTATCGTTTTTCTGCATCTCTCCCCACTGCTAGACTGAGCAACTACTTCTTTCTGCCTTAGCCTCCTTATCTGTGAGATAAAGATAAATATAATAGTCACCTCTCAATGGGATTGTATATCTATACACACACACATACATATTATGTATATACATTTTGACTGACATCACACTGTTACAGAGTCTGCATAAACCATCTAGAGGTGATTTGGTATAATTTTACACACAATGCTAACAACGTTGGCTATTTTATTAGTCCACAGAAAATTTTATTAAAGAGGATATTGATATATAGAGGCATACTAAACACAAAAATTATCATTAATAATAACAATATAGCTTACAGCTGATATAGTGATAGTGCTTATTATGGGCCAATCCCTACAAATACTTTGTGTATAAATTGATCTACTGTTCACAAATCCACTATGAGGTAGCTACTATTATAACCTTTATTTTACAGATGAGGAAAATGATTGCTCTCAGTCTGACAGTGGGAAGAGAGGCAGAAAATTTATGATTATCTGGTATATTAAATAAAAAATCAGAAATCTGTAGTTATTTATTGTATGTCAAGGCATCCCTCAGTAACGTCTTCAGACAAAGTAGTGTGTCAGCCAAGTAAAATACGTGGGGTTCATAGTGACAATCCTGAAACACACTAAACAAAGGAGCCAGTTGTTGGGCCCTTTAAGACAAAGAAATGTCTCATATATTTCAAAATTATTTTCACCTAATTTTTTCAAGTTTAGAAAACTAAAACATTAAGTTCCTTTTCATTGGTCAGGATATTAAAGAAAACATCTGTTTAATTATGCCCAGAGTACAAAATATCAATAATATTCATCATAGTTTTCATACATTAAAAAAAAAATAAAAGCAAAAATAACAACCACACACATACATACACACACACTCTCACACACACATACACATACACACACACAAGATTTTTTTGAAATTTAAGGAGGTAATCTGAAACTTCCTGTTTCAAAACAGGTTTTAAAGTCAAGTAAAATTTCCCCTTTGTTTTTCTGCCAATTGTGCTGTATTAGAGGCCTGTCACTCTGCATCAAGCATGCTTATAGCTATCCACACCTTTCCTGTTAATAATGCAATGAGATGATAACTCATCCGTTTATCTAGATTAATATTCACTTTCCTTCAAGTTGATAAATAGGAATTATTTTGGAATTCCATGTTTTGGAATTCATCTGCTCTGTTGATATTGAACATAAGGGGAGATTCAAGGATGTGCCCAGGATGATTTTTAAAACAAGGACCATTTATGCTTCTGAAATGAGACTTAGGTACTGAGACCTCTTAGACTTTTTTTTTTTTTTTTTCAGTACGCGGGCCTCTCACTGTTGTGGCCTCTCCCGTTGCGGAGCACAGGCTCCGGACGCGCAGGCTCAGCGGCCATGGCTCACGGGCCTATCCGCTCCGCGGCATGTGGGATCTTCCCGGACCGGGGCACGAACACGTGTCCCCTGCATCGGCAGGCGGACTCTCAACCACTGCTTCACCAGGGAAGCCCTCTTAGACTTTTTTATTGTAATCTGACCCTACTAAAAAAGGGGATTGCATTGAAATTAAGGACTTTTGTTTAACAAAGGTAACCAGAGGGAAGTACAAAGACGGGTGATAGGAAGAATATACTTCAGTAACAAAATAAGGCATGAGATGTAGAGATATCAAGAATATTTAAGGAGCTCTTTTAGCAATAGGGTATTCAAGAGAAGAGAGAACTTAGAAAATGAATAGTAATTCACAAAGGTGGAAATCAGAAAGACCAGTAAGCATTTGAAGAGCTGTTTATTCTTGCTATTCATCAGGGAAATATAAGTTAAAGAACACTTTGAATTCTCCAGAATGACAAAAATTAGAAAGTCACATAATATCTAAGCCTAGTGAGGATATGGCAAAATGAGATCTCAAGTGTATGGCTGTTACCTCATAAGAGAACAGGTAGTGGGATTTTCATATCCAGAGTTAGGTGATAGCAAGAATTGCAGGGTATACAATGACTATCACTATATAACAATAGGAAAAAGTGGAGTGATATTAGAAGCACAGTTCAGCTTAAATGAACACCCACCAGCAATACGACAATATGGTTTCAAGGATATAACACTATTCAAAATATCCTTGAATGATAGATGGGAGGGACCTATATTACTAGCACTAAAAAGTGCTTTTGTGGGAGTGGAGGCTTAGAAGAGAACAAAAAGAGGAGAATCATTTAATAAAAGAAAAGTAGATGATCATTATTTAAATCAAGTATGGGATAAGAATAATTAACTCAATTGAGTATGCACCCCAAAAAGGAAATGGACAAACAAACAAACACCCTCTACACCATACTATCCTGTCCCTTCATGCAATTTATATGAATACAAGGCAAGGTGGGCTAAGACTGGGGATGGTTTTGGAAAAGAGAAGAGGAATTTCTGTGATCTGTAGAAGTCTTGTCCAAAGATCTTTGGTGCTTATTTGTGAGCAGCTTTCAGGCCTCTGATGAGTCTCGCTGGCTTCACAAAGATATTACAATCTTCCAGAATACTAAAGTAAGAATGATCTATTTAATCCTTCTATTTATTTTATGATTCCAAGTACTATGATTTCTTATGAGTAACCACTGTTACATGTTACAATACAGAGCTCCTTTTGGATGATATGCTTAACCTGAGAAAGAGTGTAGACATAGTATTGACCACCAGATATATTAGAGTTTGAATTGTAGCCACGATGTACCAGATATGAAGTTAAAAACAGGTTGTTTTGTTAAGAGTGAAATATTGCCATCTAGTTTATTTTCCACTGCATTTGCTATTGATCTTGGCATTTGCAGTTCTAATTAGGAAATGGGTGAACTTAGCAAGTAATGTAAGTTTAATAAGCATACCTTATAAAGAGATCAAATTATATTTATAAAGCATCTCATACACTAATATAAATCATAATTGTATTAATATATTAAGATATTAATATATTAAAATCTTAACATATTAATAGCTTAGAATTGATTTTTAAAAATAAAAGTTGTTTTGATTTTCATGAAATCAAATTTTATTTATTTATGATTGAAAAACAATAGAAGAGAATATATACATTGTGTTGAAAACTACATGTTTGGTAATAGTGAAAATATTCCAGATAGGGATAGTATACATGACAAAAAGAGTCACTAGTTGTGAATTATATATATGTTTCAGTGATTTAAAACTGATTGAGCTTGACAATGAATGCAATCAATGACTGAAAACTGGCTACCTGAAACTATTTATTTAGAGCAAGTGATTGTTAACCATCAAAAGAAATGAAATATTGGATATGCCCCAAGATAAAATAATTATACTTTGAGAATTAATATTAACTTAAATTCAAAGATGACTAATGATCTATAATAATGCTTATCATGCAACAATATAATTACCTGATTACTGGATTGTCAGACTACCAATATTCTTTCAAGCTATGTATTTTCTTTTATTGAATAAAAGAATGAATGCATGATTAAATGCATGGACATATGGCTATATTGGTGAAAAGATGAAAACAATAAAAAAACTTAGAATCATCTTAAGTGGGAGAAGACATGACTTTATCTATTTATCATTACAAATTGAAGAATTTAGGCTGCATTGGTATTTGGAAATAATTCTCAGTTAAAGTTTTAACTATCATCACATATAAAGTTCAGAGTCTTACTGAAAATATGGAACTTAGAACCATATTTCCTAAAATAGAAGTAATGGAATAAAGGAAGAATACAATAAAAACTGAGAGTCTTGTAGTACTGATCTCATAATTTGTAGTCACTGCCAGAAATAAGCTGCGTGAGTGAGGTGAAGGTCAGTGTCAGAAGGGGCTGTGGCTAATTTTTAAAAAATAATGTACTAGAAGCATTTATGATATCTATAAAGGTATTTTATTTTTGACCAGTGGCAAAGATCAAGGTACAGGACAGATTTGGCTATGCTACATTATTTTGGCCAAATGTCAAATGGGAGACATGGTCTCTTATTTATATAATGCAGTAAAGAATATAAATTTTGTTTAATTTGCTCCTTTAGATTGGATATTAAGAAAACATACTTGTGATAAAATGTTTATGATCCTTAATTTGTACTTCAAATAATATGCTATGACAACCATTCCATATGTACTCTGGAATGTACATCTAAACAAGATATCCAGAGTAAATATATGTTTTTTAAGGTATTTCTCTGTGATTTGAAACACAATAAATGATTTTAGATTTATTTATAAGTTTATATCCCTTATCTTGTTTCCCAAGTGTTTAAAATTTCTCACAAAGTGTATATACTAAAGGATAAAGCAAAATTTTAGATTAAAGTGGAAATGAAAACCCAATTAAAATATGTAAATGTGGACCATTTTGTACACTTGCTACAGATGGATCTCGGAATGACTCTGTCACAGCAAAAGAAAATATATAAAATTTTTGTTTGTTGGGTTAAAAACCATTTAAAAATCAGTTTAGTACAGCTTTTCTTGATTTCAAGATCTGATAGGAAATTCCCTCATGACTTCCATCAAGGATGTTTTAGCTAATGATATCTCTAAACCTACAGTTTCTATCACTGAGTATGTGTGTATATCCTAAATTCACACACACACACACACACACACACACACACACACACATATATAAAATGCAATAATGGAAATTCTATTGGGTGGGTTGCAAAATTAGTACAAATTGATACTCTGGTCTCCGATAACATGACTTCTTAATCCAAGGAAATAATTTAGATTGTCTTAACAGGGTTTCTTACCCCAAGATGTGTATCATCATAGGGGTGCCAGTATTGGGATGAAGGAATTTTGTAAGGCACCCAAAACTGTAGGTAAATACTGCATGTACCATTTTACTTTTCCCCTACTTCCAGTATCATATAGCATTCTCAAAATAAACTGTAACATACAAAACTTAGAGAACCATTGCATACAATGTGCTTATTGAATTAACTGTCTTAATTCTGAATTAGCATATATGGTTATGTTCTTTGATAATTTTTAGTTTTTATGTAATTTTCTATTGGTATCAACAATATCAGAAATGAAAGCCCCTTTATTTTATGGTATTCATGATATCTTATTTAAAATTACAGATTTAGATATGTTATATGATTTTCTCCTAGAATTTTCCCTTATAGAGTTTAACGTATGGCTGGAAAGTCTTAACTATCACAGAGATTGATTTGTTATTGTAAAAGCCACAGATACATTGTTTATGAATCATTATTTGGAGAAGGATTTCACTTTTTGTTAAAATTTATATTGTCTCAATTAATGAAACTATTTCTTCATATAATACCCAGGTATCTGTCTGTATAAATCAGCAATATCATTTAATTCTTATGGTATAAACTGTTTTCTCCCAGAACAGAATTTATACTTGCTACTTTGTGATCTTAATCCATTTACAATCCCAAAGACATGTGGGATGATAGGGGTGGAGGATAGGACAACTGCTATCTACGTGCAAGGTAACTGCCTCAGGTGAGGTTACTGCAAATCACCAGGCAAGGCAGGACTTCTGTCACTAGACAGAAGAAGAGGCACTTTTTCTGCTCTTTAAGAGATTTTTTTTGTTATATGTGGGTTAAAATCCATAGATTCATCATAATTCATCCAAATGCCCCATTCCACTTTTTGGAGACTTAGTCAATTCTGTAAATTTTATGAGATCTGGGGGGTTGATAAATCCATTTATGTTATAATTTAGCAAACTGTAGGAGAAGTTTCTGCTCTGCTTTTCAATTTCAGCAACACAACCTTGCATCTGCAAGAGATATGAGATGCCTTTAGGATAAACATGGGAACTTTCTTGTTCTTCATTATTACTTAAACTGAGAACTTAAAACCTTGAACTTATCTCTTTTTTTAATTAAAAATTCCTACTGCCATCAGAATAGCCGGCTGCATTATTTGTATTACTCACTCTTGTCATAACAACCTGTCACTGCAGCCAGCCGGTCTGCCAGAGGTTGCCTTCAATGAGCATTTCATTCCAGGGACTTAGAGGATAATAATTTATGGAACTGTTTCAGCACACATCTGTGGACTAATGGTATCCCATTTTCCAACTTCCAAAACAACCAAGCTAAAGAAGTCAACTCTATGAGAGTCAGTTTCCTGCAACCTCTCTAGTTACTGAATACTCTCTCAGGCAAAATTCTAGATGTTTTAAACAGAGAGGGGTTTAATTTGGTGAATTTGGTGTCAAACGGTATTAGAATTGTTTGGTTAAGAAGAGTTGTAAACATCACTAAACCTTTGATTTAAAGACCAAATCATTTAATCTAGAAGTCAGGAAGCTGCCACTGCTGCCATGTGTTGCTATCTCCACAATTAGCCTTCATTTATGACACTAAAACTAGATACTGGAACATGAAGTCTACCTCCTACACCCACTCATGTCTTTTAGAACTTGTTTAAGAGCTGTAGAAGGATTACTTCTATTTTATCCCTACCTTTCAAATCTTGCATGGATGCATCTCAATGGCAGAAACTAAATTGTGTCTAGTACCTTAGCCAAAAAGGAATCTGAGGAAAGGACTCTTAGCCCTTGCAATACAGGATGGAGCATGGGAAAGATCTGTTTTACTCAGTCTTCTCAGCATCAGTTGACATAGTTGATTTTTGTCTTTCTTAAAGCACTTTCTGCTCTTGCTTTCCATGTAACCATATTTCTCTGTTTTCTCTCATATGTTGCCTGCTATTTCTGAGGATCCTTTTCTGGATGAAATGAATAAGGATAATGGGGGCAAAAGGATACGTTCTTTATCTTTGATATGATGGCAGGGAGGACTTAGAATAGATATCATCTAAATGGAATACACACATACAAATGTGGGGTGGGTTTTAGGAATAACACCAATCTTTTTTTTCTTCCTTTCTCCCCTCTTTCTCTTCTGTGGTGACTGTGGAGGCCAAATGCAGAAGGTGGTAGCATCACAAGGTGGAATTCCTTGACATCCTTGTGTAACTTCTTGAAGAGGGGCCCCACAAGAGAGAGCTACCTATCATAAAGAACTATGTGGACTGTCATATTAAAAATAAATAATTTTTACTTTGTCTTAAGCCACTTAAAATAAAAGAGAGCATTGAGTCTGTTTCATGCAGGTTTGAGGTTTATCAGATAACAACGCTAGAAGGGACAAGAAAAAATGTGGGCATAGGCAATAAAGTGATTGTCATGCTAGACAATGAAATTTAGGTCAAACAGGAACAAGTGGTATTGATGGATAGTTAGAAAGTGATAGTGTCAAATATGTTTACAACATTGATGGGTAATAGGATTGTGAGGATATTTGACCAAGTGAGAAGAAGAGTATGGAATGCTGTTATAAAGTATATGTTTGCTGTTGAGAGTTGATGTGATGTTCGTTTTCTTGTGATATCAAGATTGAGGGTGTGACCATAGAAGTGAATGATTGAGGAAATATAAAGGAGAAATGAACACCAACTATGAGGAGATCAACAAGCTAAGGCCAGAGGTTTATGCAGGATATTTTGAAAGACATGCATCTATTCCAATATTTAAATTTTTCTAGTTTTATTAGTAGATGAAGCCAGAATAGCAGAAAACTCTTATTGGTCCTCTCTGGACCCTTTGCTCTTTACATTTTACAGACTTACTTCTGGTGAAACAAAGATAATGTAGCATATAAAAACATGGACATTGATGTCAGACTGCCCAGCTTCTGATTTTGGTTTAGTTATTTACTAGTTAAGTGACACTTGGAAATTGGCTTACTCTTGAAAAACTTTTTTTTACCTGATGTAAAAGGAGTTTTGAATATTAAAGACAATGATTTTGAACATCTTGGTTATTAAATTACTATCATTATTGTGTAATATTATGGCTCCTACTTTGCTTGATGACTTGGCATTAAAATTCACCACTAAATTTACTGTAGGGACATTGGCGAGGCTGGTATCCACTATATGGTTACCCATATAACTCCTTACTTGACCACACACACACACACACAAACACACACAAAACAGAAATAGAAATAAACTTCCAGATTGAAATGACAAAAGAAGTTTGCTTCCACTGAAAATCTGTTGTGTATTCTCAAATTCTCACAAATCATGCTAACAAATATTCAACCCTTTTTAGCTTTGGAGATTATGTAATTAGAGTCAAAATTGTGGCTTAACTTTAATGTAAGAAATGACTCTGTGAATATAGTATACACACTCCCCTCCATTAATTATATACTTTATTTTTATTTTAGATTTAACATTTATTCATTTTTTTATTGCATACATTTTCCAAGTCACCTCAGTTCTGCTGTGTGTGCATACATGTGTACAAATAGATTTTGAGACCACAAACTATTGAAGGAAAATGGATGTACAGAAGAAGAAGATTCCTACTGTTATAGAAATATATTTTTTTAAATAGTGAAGGGTTTTTTATTCAAGGACTAAGATGAAGCAGCTCTTCTTTTGTGAGGTGCAAGTTAAGCCTGTGTTCCATTACAACTCTTTCTACAGGTCCCATTTTGATTTAGAAGGTTAGTTGTGCATCACCTATTGACACCGTTTCTTAATTTGTTCCAATCTATGTTATAATTATTATTTCTTTACATCATGATTCCTAGAGTCTAATGAGGGCTCTAGAGCTCTTTTCTCAATTACATTCATATGGATATTTTAATGGTAAGGGGAGGTAAATAAGGTACTGTTTCCTACTCTACCATTGAATCAAGGAGATATTATTTTAATAATGTCCTATTTCCATCCGTGCAAGTAGAGCTTGCTGCACTGTGGCTGAGACACTATGTTAAGTAGGACAACTGTGAGCATCTGAGAAATTGCTCAGAGATTAAATGTCTCTTACTTTTCATGCCAGCAAATGATCTCATCTTTGACCCATAATTTGACATTCTAAGTATAGGTTGTTCTGTATTTTAGTATCATGTGTAATTAAACCCATTGGATTTCATCCAGTGTCCTATTAATTTTCAACTGAGAAGGCTGAGGATACGGTATTGAATTTTAAGCCTATGTAAGTTTCAAGCAAGGCAAATACAGAAGCAGATAAAGAAAGTGCAGTTCTTGTGAGTCCTGACAACAACTCTGTGAAGTCTCACACATGATAAAACCATTAGGGTACTCATAAACTGTTCTCTTCTGGACAGATTTATATTTAGTTTTAGGAAACATTTGTTGTATACCTACTGTGTGGAAAATAATAAGTTCTTAAAAGACAAAAGAAATGAAAACAAAGTAGTCTGGGCTTCAAGGAGCAGTTCTTGTATTCATAGTATTACCCAAGTTTAGAGGGAAAAAATGTGCTCTTTATAATGTGTACCTGATAAGGTAACTTTTTGCAAATTTCTAAGTAATAGAAGATTATGAGTATGTACTACTGGGCACTGAGGTAACTTTAGGAAATAAGAGGTCAGGGGTTAACTGAAATAAGAGGTCAGGGACTAACTCAAGCTCAGATTCACCATTCATTTGCCTGATTTTTGAGTTCTCTAAAATTTGTCCCTACTCTATAGTATTCAATCTGATTTTCTACTGCATCTGTCTAAATCTGATTCATTTAAACTTATATATTTTAATTCATTCATTAAAAAAATTGAAATCAAAGAAGAACTAAATAATTGGAGAAGTGTTTTATGTTCATGGACAGGAAGACTCAATATTGTCAAGATGTCCATTCTTCCAAGATTTGCTTATGTTCATTATTATTTCTTTTCTTCTGCTTACTGTGGATTTAATTTGCTCTTTTTCCAGTTTTCTAAGGTGGAAACTTAAGATATTACTTCTTTTCTAATATATGCACTCGGTATTGATTTCACTGCATCCCATGGATTTGGATAAGTTGTCTTTTCATTTTCATTTAGTTAAAAATAGTTTTTAATTTCTCTAGAAATTTCTTCTTTGGCACATGTCAAATAAGTGTGTTGTTTAATCTCTATATACTGTGGGATTTTTCATTTATCTTTCTGTCACTGATTTCTAATTTAATTCCATTGTGGTCTGAGAGCAGACATTGTATGATTTCTAGACTTATAAATTTGCAAGTGCGTGTTTCATGGTCCATAATTGTGGTTAATGTTCCATATGAGCTTGACAAAAATATATTCTGCTATTGTTGTATGAAGTAGTCTATAGGTGTCCATTATATCTAGTTGATCAATGGTATTGTTGAGTTCAACTATGTCTTTACTTATGTTCCATTTGCTGAATCTGTCCGTTTCTGATAGAGGGATGTTGAAGTCTTTGAATCCACTATATAGTGGGTTCATCTGTTTCTCTTTTCAGTTCTATTAGTTTTTACCTCATGGATTTTTACACTCTGTTGTTGGGTGCATAAACATTAAAAATTGTTATGTCTTCTTGGAGAAATGACTTTTCATTTTGTAATGCCCTTCTTTAACCCTGATAACTTTCCTTGCTTGGAAGTGTGCTTTGTCTAAAATTAATATAGATTCTCCTGCTTTTTTGGATTAATGCTAGCATGTTATATTTTACTCCATCTATTTACTTTTAATCCTTATGTGAATTTATATTAAAGTGGGTTTTTTATAGACAACATATAGTTGGGTCTTGTTTCTTGATACACTCTGACAATCTGTCTTTTAATTTGTGCATTTAAACCACTGATATTCATAGTGATTATTGACATAGTTGGATTAATGTCTAACATATTTGTTAGTATTTTTCTGTTTGCCACCTTTGTTATTTATTCCTATTTTTGTCTTCCACTCATTTTCTGTCTTTTGTGTTTTTAATTGAGCATTTTGTATGATTTCATTTTTTCTTTTTCCTTATCATGTTCATTTTACTTGTTTCTACTTTTTTTTTTTGGTGGTTGCAATATATATTTACAGCTAACCCAAGTCACTTTTAAATAACACTGTAATGATTCACAGGTAGTGAGTACCTTAAATAATAAAATAATACTTATTCTTTCCTTCTGACCCTTTTATCATTGCTGTCATTCATTTCACTTATACATAAGCACATATAAATATACATAAGCATATGATTGAATACACTGTTACCATTATTATTTTGAACATACTGTTAGCTAATAGATCACTTAATAATAAGAAAAATAAACTTTTTAATTTTACCTTTACTTATTTCTTCTCTGTTGCTCTTTCTTTCTTTATATAGATCTCAGTTTCTGTCCTTTATCATTTGCCCTGTCCCTAAAGAATTTTTTTTTTAACATTTCCTGCAAGGTGTTCTACTGTCATTACTGTTTCAAACATTTCTTCTGTTCCTTTCTTTCTTTCCTCTCCCACTAGAATTCTCATTAGGCATGTGTTATAACTTTTTCAGTTGTCCCACATTTTTGGATATTTTGTTTCTTCTGTTTTTTTTTTTTTTTTTTCTTTCTTCAGTCCTTTTTCCCATTGCTTTTCAGTTTCAGTGGTTTCCATTAAGATATTCTCTAGCTCAGAGAATCTTTTCTCAGCTGTATGCAGTCTACCAATAATCCCATCAAAGGCATTCTTCATTTCTCTTTTCTCTCACAGTATATTTTTTATCTCTGTCTCATTTTTATTTTTATTTTTTTGGTTCTTTGTTACAATTTCCTCTCTGCCTTCATTGTCCATCTGTTCTTGCATGTTGTACTTTATCCAATGGAGGCCCTTAGCATCTTATTCACAGTTGTTTTAAACTCCTGGTCTGATAATTCCCACATGCCTTCACTATCTTAGTCTAGTTCTGATGCTTACTATTTCTCTTCAAACTTTGATTTTTCTATTTTAGTATGTCTTGTACTTTTTTCTTCATAGCTGAACATTATGTACTTGGTAAAGGGAACTGCTGTAATTAGGCCTTCAGTGGTAAGGCATGGGTGGAGGGGAAGTGTTCCATAGTCTTATGAGTAGGTCTCAGTCTTTGAGCGAGCTTGTACCACTGAACTGTGAACTTCACACAGGCTTCTTAATTTTTTGCCCCTCTTCACTGGGACAAGATGGCTAGAGTGGGCTGTATTTGGTTATATCCTCTCTTCCACATGGAAGGCTAGAGGGGGCTGGAATTGGGTTTTCCCTTCCTCCAGGTCAATTAAGTTCTAATTAACCCCAGCAGGTTAGGCTCTAGCTAAATCGTTTCACCTGAGGGCAGTCAGTTTAAAGATAAACAGGGTGCTCTGGCGTCTTTCACAATGGCTCCTTTTCCTCTCTTCCTGCCAGAAGCACAAGGGGATTTTTCTCTGCTATTCACTGCAAAAACCTTGTCCACCTCCTGAAGGTAAGACACGAAAGTGTGGGGATCCCCTAATGTTAAAGGCTAAAGACATTTTGTTGTTTCAGTATTGCTTTTTCCCATTTTACAGATAACCCGAGGTAAGTTTTGTATTATATTTATTTTACCTGAAGGATGTCCTTTAATATGTGTTGTGTATTGAATTCTCTGTTTTTGTCTGTGAAAGTTGTAATTTAGCTTTCCTTTTCGCAAAATATTTTCACTTGTTACAAAGTTCTTTGGCTGATGTTTTTCTTTCAGAACTTGAAAGTTGCTGGTCAGTTGTCTTTTGGCTTGCATAAAACTTGAGTTGAGTGTGGATTTTGTTGTAGCTATAGTTACCCTTAGTGCTTATTTTGCTCCAAAACTGTTCAGGGTTACCTTGTGCATAGGGTGCAAGTTGGATTTTTTTCTTGATGCCCCTGTTCTCCTATTACCTTTAAGATTTTCCCTGTGTGCTTCCATATCAGAATAGGTCTCTCTCCATATATCTCACCTCAGGCATGGACTGCAGCGTAAGTCAGCACAGTAGCCTGGTGGTAGGGGCAGGGAGGGCTTTCTCTGTTGTCCTGTTCCAATCTCAGGCTTAGATTGGCTTGGTGTTCCTGGTTCTTGGGGATGGGCTTTCTCTAGGATCTTGCTCTGGTTCCTTTTGCTAAATGCCTCTAATAGCCAGAGTCTGGAGAATCTCTAATCCTCCTTCCAAGGGTAGAATTTTTTTTTTCTTTTTGGTGCCCCAGGTGCAGCTGTTTGCTCTTTCCCCTCCTCTTTCCCCAACTCACAGCTCAAGGATTGTTTTTTTCCCTGTAGGAGAGAAGTTCCCAAACGGAACTTTGTGCTTTCCTGCAGTGGCAGCTGCTTTTCTTTTTCAGGCTTGAACCACAAAGGGGGCCTTTTTGTAGTGTCTCACTCTGCTCAAAATTGTTTTTGTTGGGCTTCCCTGGTGGTGCAGTGGTTGAGAGTCCGCTTGCCGATGCAGGGGACACGGGTTTGTGCCCTGGTCTGGGAAGAGCCCACATGCCGCGGAGCGGCTAGGCCCGTGAGCCATGGCCGCTGAGCCTGCACGTCCGGAGCCTGTGCTCCGCAACAGGAGAGGCCACAACAGTGGGAGGCCTGCATACCGCAAAAAAAAAAAAAAAAAAAAAAAAAAATTGTTTTTGTTGCCCTGTGGTGACATCCATGGAAAACTCTGAGATTGAGTGTAAAATCCCTGGTATCTTGGGGTCTTGGGAGTTCTATATTCTCAGGTTATCCCACACTTGGTCCTTAGGAATTTGCTAAAATTTTTAGCTGAAATCTTTTTATTGGCTTATGTCAGCCCAGGTTTCCTACTCTGTTCTGCCCCAGATAAGCCACCACTTGTATTTCCTTGAAGGTGCCTGTCTTTTCTCAGATTTCAGCCTACTGGCTTCCTCTGTGATCTCAGCTATTTTATTAGCTAAGAACAAATTATAATCTTGTAGATTATTTGGCTTTTTCCTGTTGTCTGAGTGGGAGCCCTTTCTACATTTCTGTATCTTAATGGGAAGCCAATCCTTTCCAGAGAAGAGTTTTCGTTCAGCTGGAAACCATTAAAACTGACACCTGCTTCACATAATGAGAAAGTAACTCATAATTGTTTTTTGCTATTGATACTATTAGTTTCATTAGCAGATGTATTGGCATCACCCTTTGAAAATTTAGGTCTTTAACAAGGCAGAACAATTTTTCTATGACTAAAATATGTATGTGATGCTACCTTGTAAATGTGATGCCTTTGGCATATCATTATTAAACTGTTGGCTTTAAGTTGCATTTTATTTTTTATTAGTAGAGTTACACATAAAATGGATGTTTTTATGTATAAAAAATCAGAAATTTAACACTGTCTCACAGAAAGCTGATTTTATTTTCTGTTCATTTAAATTTTGAAATTTTATTTATCTTTAGGACATTTCAGAATGTGAGCACAGTAATTCCTTAGACAATCAAGCAATTTTAGCATATCATAATTCTTAATTCTAATGTATTGCATCATTTCGATTATATTTCATTTCATCACTCTGGCCATTATCACGTTTAACTTGATCAGTGTCAAAACTACTTGAAAGTTCAGCTTATATATAAGATACTAATGCACTCTTGACTTCTGATGAATAGAGTAATAGTCTAATGCACTCAGAAAAATGTTTTTCCAAAGCTGTTATGAGTAATAGACAGAAGTATTCTGTATTTACCCAGTTGGGTCAAAAAGCTAGAAGCAGAGTGACACTGAAAAATATAAAAACCATATATAATGAATGTGTTATGGTCTCACATTATCTTTTTATGTTGTCATTTTCAAGAATTGGATGAAGTAATAAGAGTAATGCAAAATCAGTTTAACCATGTGACCTTTATTTGTGAGATAGATGTTGTTCATTAATTCAATATATTTATTGAGTGGCTCTTATGACAAGTGCTGTTCAAGGAACTGGAGTCAGCAGTGACTGAGAACAAGCTCTGCTTTATGTATATATAGCTCTCCATTTTTCAACAAAACTTAAAAATATTTATTGCTCTTTTATATTAACTTTCCTGAGGAGATCTCAGGTGGGATAGCTTAACTTTGAATGTCATTTATACTTTTTAGCAGTTGACTGCAGATTTGACTGCTATATCTTTTCTCTAGCATACATAAATGTGTTTTTTTTTGTATTTGAACAATTCAGAGCAGAATATATGTATTTTCTTCTCTAAGGTTGTCAGTAAAATTGAGGAATTATAGTAGAACATGAAATAACTGGTTCAAATTTAAGCAAAGACTTATGAAAAGTTTCATGTATTGATTTGCCCCTTTTGTTTTAAGATATTTGTGTGGCTCTTCTCAGCACTCTGCATGAGACAATACTAGGTTTTTAGCACCCTTGGCAACATGAGGAACAGGTCTCCTTATCAGGTCTAGGTTTAAGGTTGCGTTTCATTGTCTTGGTTTTTGGTTTCCTGTGGTGTGCCAGATCTTACTAACTTTTTGATAGCCAATTGTTAAATTTTCTAGAGATTGGAGTCCGGTAGTTTAACAGTTGGTAGCTTAAGCTCTGACATACTGAAGTATTTTATTACAGTGGAGACATTTTATTGTTGTGCTTTGGAGTCCCCAACACAGTTCCCACATTAAAAGATTGCCTAGAATGATTCATGGGACTTAAATCTTTAGGAGTAAAACTAGATTTTATCACACAGGTGTACTTAAGATAAACAGCTGGATCATAAGGGAAACAGACATAAGTAGAGTATAGATGAATCTGCCTACAGACTTCCTTATGCTTTCTCTGTCTCATTAGGTGTCACATGGAGCACATGTTTACCTAACAATGAAAATGCAGCAACATGTGTGCTGTGCTTTTGCTGAGGGAAGTTGACTAGAGACTCATGGCCTAGGTTTTTTTTTTAATTTATTTATTTTTGGCTGCATTGCATCTTCGTTGCTGTGCATGGGCTTTCTCTAGTTGTGGTGAGCTGGGGCTACTCTTCGTTGTGGTGCACAGGCTTCTCATTGTGGTGGCTTCTCTTATTGTGGAGCACAGTCTCTAGGTGCGTGGGCTTCAGTAGTTGTAGCATGCGGGCTCAGTAGTGGTGGCTTGTGGGCTCTAGAGTGCAGACTCAGTAGTTGTGGCACATGGGCTTAGTTGCTCTGCAGCATGTGAGATCTTCCTGGACCAAGGCTCAAACCCGTGTCCCCTTCATTGGCAGGCCGTTTCTTAACCACTGCACCACCAGGCAAGTCCTTTTTTTAAAAAAAAAAAATTTTTTTTTTGATGGCCTAGGTTTTTATTGGGAGCTGGTCACATAGGCACTCACTGCCTAGGACATACCAAAATTCCAGACTCCCAGAAGGAAAGCAGATGTAGTATAAAGCATGTCATTTGCACAAGTATTTCAGACACAATATACAATGCTTACTATTTTGGGAATGGTAAGAATACTCTTGAAATCCATGTTCACAGATACCAGACAAGGGCCAGTTTTTATTTTTATTTTTTATTATTATATTTTTTTTTGCGGTACGCGGGCCTCTCACTGTTGTGGCCTCTCCCCTTGTGGAGCACAGGCTCCAGACGCGCAGGCTCAGCGGCCATGGCTCACGGGCCTAGCTGCTCCGTGGCATGTGGGATCTTCCCAGACCGGGGCATGAACCCATGTCCCCTGCATCGGCAGGCGGACTCTCAACCACTGCACCACCAGGGAAGCCCCAAGGGCCAGTTTTGAAAGTAGACCTTCTAAGGATAGCAGTCTTGGGCCAGCTATGTTAACCCTTTTCTGCACAAGTAACTTTGTTTCTAATGGCCTAGTTGTAAAAATCTTGCATGTTAGAAATAATAACCAAGTTTCTAACTACCCATGTACCTTAATTAGAATAACCAGGTTAGAGTTATTAATTAGATCTTATTAACCAGTTATCTTTCTACTTTCTACTCTAGTTCTGGTAATAGATCACCCTGTTCCTTCTCTGTGCTGGTCTCATTATTCATCTTATACATTTACTCCTTCAGTAAACATTCACTGCTCTACATGCCATCAACATAATTCAAAATATACAGCACAGTGTACCACAAAATACCTTCTGTAAAGGAACTTACACTTTTTTGTGGTGAGGTTGTGTGTATTGGAGGATAGTGACTTTCAACTTGTTTAATACTTTGAAAAAAAATCTAAGGAGAAGAGAGAGTGACAGAGTTGGATTTGAGTTAGTTTATATGTTGTTTTCAATGAAAGCCTCTCTGGACATTTGAACACAGAAGTGAAAGAAGTACAGGAGTAAATTACACATATACCTAGAGGAAGTTCCCTCCAAACAGAATTCCATGTTCCAGAGTCAGAAATTGACAGAAGAAAGGCAAGGAGGTCAACATGCCTGATGTAGAATAAACAAGATATTTAGAGAACAGGTGACATAGAGAAGGAAGGGAAAAATGGAAAACATATTTTAGGAATTTGTAGTTCCTGTTAACATCTTTAAATTTTCCTCTGAAAGAGAAGAATCCTGGAGATTTTGAGGAAAGAAGAGTGATATGATCTTATGTACATTTTAAAAGTCAGAGCAAATAATAGTCTTAAAGGATGAGGACGGAATATTAGGAGAGAATACACAAAGAGACTATTAGGAATATATTGCAATAATCCAGAAACAAAGATCATGGTGAGGATCAGAAGAATAGCAGTGAGTAGAAATGGTAAGAAGATTTGTGCTGGGTATATTTTGACATTTTCTTTTCCAGTAGGAAAAGAATAGAACAAAGAGAATCTTTCTGGATGCTACTTTCAAGGTCCTTTAAGATTTTTGGTTGAAATAACTTGAAAGATGTTGATATTAACTGAAATGAGGACAACTGAGAGAGAAGTGTGCTTTGGGGTAATCAAGAATTTGTATTTGGATTGTTATGTTTGAGATACATATTTGACAACCAAGTGGAGAGGTTGAGTAAACAGTGGAACATAGGGGTCCAAAGATGGTCAGAGGTGAGAACTTGGAGATCAAAACTTGGGAGTCATCAAAATAAAGATGACATTTAAAGCTATGGGAATGGAAGACATCACAACATGTAGTTAGAAAAAGTTACAAGGACAAAGCCATGGAACATTCTAATTTGTACAAGAGTGGAAGATGAGAACTGCCTATAGTGGAGGCTGAAAGAAGTGCAGTTAGTCCCCTACATATGAACCTTCAAGTTGTGAACTTTCAAAGATGTGAACATGTGATGTGTGCCAGCCCCTGTATGCCAGCTGCTGTACTGTACTACTGTACTTTTCAAGGTACTGTACTGCAAGATTAAAAATGTTTCCTTTATTTTTTGTTTTTTTATGTACATATTATTGTGTGAAAAGTATTATAAACCTATTACAGTACAGTAGTATATAGCCGATTGTGTTAGTTGGCTACCTAGGCTAACTTTGGACTTATGAACAAATTGGACTTATGAACGTGCTCTCGGAATGGAACTCGTTCATATGTAGGGGACTTACTGTAGTCAACGAAGTAAGAGAACCAAGAAAAAGTGGTGTCTAGAATCAGTGTGAAGAAAGTCTTTCAAGAAGTGATCAACATTGTCAAATGTTGCTGATTGTTTGCATTAGGTAAAGTTTGAGAATTAACTGACAGACTTAAGGTAGATGTTCCTGATATTGGCAAGAGCAAATTATATATGTTATACTAATGATATAAATTCATGTGGGCTCAAAAGAGGATAGGAGAAATGTAAAGATGGACTATAAATACAGATTGTAGATTCAGAAGATTTGGGAGTCAGAAGGATTTTTTATAGGCACTAATACAGCACTTTTTATGATAAAAATTGTTCAAGAGAGAAAAACCTGATAAGTCAGAAATTAAAGCAATATCATAAATAAGATGGGATGGAATCCAATGCATAATTGGAGGGATTCATCTTGGACAGGAATACTGATTCACAGCAACAGAGGAAGAAAAGGTAGAGTATATGAGAATCACAGTAGGTGGGATGGTGGATGTGGTGTTGGCTGTTTCTGAACGCTTCTATTTTGTCAGTGAAATATTTATAAGGTGAATAACTGAAAATAAAGAATGCCCTGAGGGAAGGGTGGTGGGAGAAGTTTTGTTAATTTGAGGAGAGAGGAAGATGGTACTATGTATCTAGAAGGTTGGGTGTCTGAATTGACTAAGGAAATTAAGGACACATTCTGAGATATGTGATCAGGAATTTAGCAGTTAGTGAGTCAGTTCAGGTCCCTCAAGAAGCAGATGCCAAGGTGGGATTAAACATGTAAGATAGTTATTGGGGGAAATGCCTGCAAAGAGTAAAGGCTTAAGCATAGGTGAAAGGAGTCCTCAGACTGTGATGCAGGTCTGACACCTATGAAATGAAAGACAGGAAAACTGGGTGAGAGAACTTCAGACTGCAATGCAGATCTGAGAACGTCTTGGCCAGGCCAATGTGCCCCTCAACCCCACCCCAGCAAAGGCTGACTATTGGGAGGGTCCCGCTTTGGGCAGAAATAGCCCAGCTATAGTAGTCTCATCATATCCAGTTATTGGCTGGGAGAAGCCTAAGGGAAGCCCAGCTTTGGTGTGAGCCTGAGAGAGAACCTGTAGGTGCTGCAGGCAGAGGCTCTCAGTCAGTATGTTCACTGCAGCAGGGTCTCCTGAAGGGAGAGCTGAGCTGTGTGCACACGTCCATGGACAACACGTTCGATTTGGTTGTATGTTTTCCTCCAACCGTATTTAGCTGCTCTGATGTATTTGAGGAAGGAAGTAGGATGTTAAATTTAAGTAGATGTGAGAACTTCCAGAGCAGTGAAATGAAGGGAAAGAGGGATAAGCAAACTGAAGCATAACTAAGCAGTTGAAAAGAGGAAGCAGAATCTAAGCTGGTTATGGACATGAGTGCCTGAGGGTGCTTTAGTTCTACCCATACAAACAAGGACCTGGAGAGTCTTTAGTAAGGCTAACAACCTTAATTTTCTTTGTAAGTTTTGGAGCATGAAAGCATAAAAGACTTATAATCACATATACCTACATATATATAGAGAGAGAGAGGGAGGGAGAGAGAAACAATTTCAAAAGTTATCAATTTAAGTATATACATATGACTTAGATATAAGAGGGGAGAGAAGAATTTGTTACATCCTGGGTAGGTTTCAATTCCCATGTGTTTCTTACACACTTAACCACACTGACTTTGATTTTACTTTTCTATATCTGTTGTACTGTGGGCCTCAAAATTTCAATGAACTTCTTTATCATATGCTCAAATAAAAGCATTGAACTTGTTATGTTTGGAGATGATGTGCAAATCTACAAAGTAGTGCTTTGCTATGAGAATATGAAGGGTACTTTAGGGAATTTAAGGTTTTCCAATGATTAGGTTTAAGACCAGCTTTGAAACTACTACCTTATACCTGGATTCCCACTTAGTTTACCTCTGCTTGCCTGTGTGGATCCTCCACTCTCTCAGTGAGTATTGTGGAACTAGCAAGTCCTTGCCTACTTGTGACTGTGCCCACCAGATGCCAAGTTCTAACTGCAAGACTGAAATTTATTCCCATTTGTCCTGGGTCCATCGCCTCAGTTCTTTTCCTACTTCAATGGACAGGTCTGGTTCAATATATCTTGTCCTGCTTCAACTGAGAAAACCATGCCTGACTGTCAGATATATTCATAAGTAAATAATAATAGTTATAATTAGTACTGCTGTCACCAGTAAGTACCAGGAAGTAAGTCCTGTTCTGAGAGCCTTAAGAAATATTCACATCCAATCCTCTATAACAACACTGTATTTTATTATTGTTATCCCTATTGACATGAAAAAAATGAAGCCCACATTATATAACTTGCCTAAATTTATGCAATAAATTGTGGAGCTACAGAGAAACCAAGCTGTATACAAATTTTTAAATTACTATCTTATACCCTTAGTGCTATACACTAAATATATTAATTAATAAATATCTCATGGCTCACATTTTCAGTACACTCAGAGATTTATCTCCTTTTGAAATTTTCCACATTAATAAAGAAACAGCACTGTCTACTTAACAGAAAAAAATAACAATGAGGGCTTCCCTGGTGGCACAGTGGTTAAGAATCTGCCTGCCAGTGCAGGGGACATGGGTTTGAGCTCTGGTCTGGGAAGATCCCACATGTCCTGGAGCAACTAAGCCCATGTGTCACAACTACTTAGCCTATTCTCTAGAGCCCACAAGCCACAACTACTGAGCCTGTGCACCTACAGCCCATGCTTTGCAACAATAGAAGCCATGACAATGAGAAGTCCGCGCACCGCAACAAAGAGTAGCCCCCGCTCCCGGCAACTAGAGGAAGCCCGCACCCAGCAACAAAGACCCAGTGAAGCCAAAAATAAATAAATAAATAAATGTATTAACAAAAAAACCCCCAAAACAATCATATGTCTATACCAGGCCATCATTAGGTACTTGTTGATTTCTTTTAGACCCTGAACACGTGGCTTAGTGCTTACATTTCTTGATGCTTCAGAGTAACTATTTTTGGTTATGGCAATAACCATAACCCTTGAACGGAAGTATATGCAATTTTTTTCCTTATAGTTTTAAGTCCTATTTTCATTAGAATTATTTCTGTAGGGCTTGAGGCTTTTCAGATCATAAAGCTGGTCTCCTAAATCAGAAACAGACTCTTCTACAGGATGATATATGTTTCCAGATGTCAAAATAAAGGAATATTCTTGTTAAAGCATGATTTTTACCTATTTCTCTTTTTTTTTTTCTGGTCTGAGTTATACTTGCCAAAACTATACTGGAAAATTAATTACTTAAAATTGCAATGGATGAAAAGCAAATTGAAACTTTAGTAAAGTCACTGATAGATTTTTGTTGCTGAAGTAAACCAGTTACCTGTCAGAGACATTGTCCAGTTTCTTTAACACTTTCTATCCATTAATTGTAGCATTTGTTTCTGAATGTCATGAGGAAATAGGTTTACAGCATTTAAGGCAAGGATTTCATTTTAAGTGAACAATTTTATTTTATAGAATTAGACAGTCTTTCTCTTGCTTTGTCTCATAATCTTTGCAGCAACTGAGTTTGTTTTGTTCTACACAGAATTTTTTCCCACTGGATTGAATGTTATGTAGGAGTATTAATTTTACTGGCAAATTTTTACAAAATTCTTGTGTCACATAATTTTTCTGTTACATAGGAATTAATAAAACAATTTGAGCTAATCAGGTTTGGAATAATTAAGGATTAGTTTTTCAGGAAAAACATAATAAAACTTTGAACTTGGTAAGTATATATATTGTAAGAAATATTTTCTATTAAAATATTTTTGAATTTGATATGAATAATCTGGGTATGGAGAAATAACAGTTAAAAGGAAAAAAATAAATCTTTCCTATATGTATTCTATATTCCTTACATATCATGAAACTGATTTTGAATTGGCAAACCAAGTGAAAAGGATGACGGAAATAATTATTCATATAATAGAGCAGTGCTCAAAATTAACCATGCTATTGGGAAGACAGTTTAACTTCCTATACCTCATAGTTTCTCCCCTTACAGTCTTTCATATGCACTTCTTCCTTTATATATATGTATATATATATATATATGTGTGTGTGTATATATATATATATATATATACATATATATATATAATTTTTTTTTTTTTTTTTTTTTTTTTTGCGGTACGCGGGCCTCTCACTGCTGTGGCCATTCCCGTTGCAGAGCACAGGCTCCAGGCGCACAGGCTCAGCGGCCATGGCTCACGGGCCCAGCCGCTCTGCGGCATGTGGGATCCTCCCAGACCGGGGCACTAACCCGTGTCCCCTGCATCGGCAGGCACTCTCAACCACTGCGCCACCAGGAAAGCCCCCTTTATATTATTAATAATATCATCTTAGTCAGAATTTGATAACTTCCCATTTATGCAACTTCAATATGCTTATAATTGCTGCCACCAAACTCTTGCTATTTTCAAACTACTTCCAGGTGGGTATTTTTAAAACCTCACTTTCACTTGGTTGTCCCTCTTTAAAATTCCTTATCCCTTAGTTTCCACTCAGTCTCACTTGACGGCCCTCTGCCCAGCGCTCTTCAGCGAGGCCAGCTTCTCTATTGATAATCACGAATGTTCAGATCAGTTTTGCTGCTATTGTTTATGCTGTTCCTCAGATAAGCCAGATGCTGCCTTTCCTTTATGTCCAGCCCTGAATCCATTTCCTCCATAAAGTCTCACCCAATTGGTTTGTCTCTGTTTATGATTTTCTCTTCTCTCAGTATTGTATTATCTCAAACTAGACTCTCAAATCCTATGGTACATGGTTCCTTCATGTACCATATTATTTCTCCAGGTAGATAATTCATCTTAGAATATTACTATGTTCTCTACCAAGGCTGTGGAACACTAAGAAACAAATAGATTTTTAAGTAATTATAAAACATTCCAGTACATGGTCTACCACAGTAATAAGATTTGTTAAAATACAGTAGCATGCAGCATAAGACAGTAAGTGGTAAAATGCTCAACAAGGTGTTTGCTGTTTTTTTTTAATTGAAATACAGTTGATTTACAATATTAGTGATTCAGTATTTTTACAGATTATATTCCATTAAAAGTTATTACAAGATGATGACTATAATTCCTTGTTAAACAATATATCCTTATTACTTTTCTATTTTATACATAGTAGTTTGTATCACTTAATCTCATACCCCTAATTGTCCCTCCCCCTTTCCCTTGCCCCTTTGGTAACCACTAGTCATCTATATTTGTGAATATTTCTGTTTTGCATATATATTCATTTGTATTATTTTTAAGATTCCACATATGAGTGGTATCATACAGTATTTGATTTATTTCACTAAGCATAATATTCTCTAGGTCCATCCACGTTGTTACAGATGGTAAAATTTCGTTCTTTTTTTTTTTTTTTTTTTGCTGAGTAATATTCTTGTGTGTGTGTACACATACACACCACATCTTTATCCATTCATCTCTTTATGGACACTTGGGTTGCTGCCATGTCTTGGCTATTGTAAATAATGCAGCTATGAACATTGGGCTGTATGTACGTTTTCGAATTATGGTTTTCTCTGGATACATACCCAAGAGGGGAATTAATTGATCATATGGTAGTTCTATTTTTAGTTCTTTAAGGAACATCCTTAGTGTTCCTCAGTTTCCGTAGTGGCTGCATCAATTTACATTCCCACCAACATTGTACAAGGGTTCCCTTTTCTCCACATCCTCCAACATTTGTTATTTGTGGGCTTTTTAATGATAGCCATCTGACAAGTGTGAGGTGATAGCTTATGGTGGTTTTGATTTGCGTTTTTTGATTAGTGATGTTGAACTTCTTTTCATGTGCCTGTTGGTCATCTGTTTGTCTTCTTTGGAAAAATGTCTATTCAAATCTTCTGCTCATTTTTTTTTATTGGGTTGTTTGTTTTTTTGGTATTGAGTTGTATGACCTGTTTATGTATTTTGGATATTAACCCCTTGTTCATATTATTTGAAAATATTTTCTCCCATTCTGTAGGTTGTCTTTTCATTTTCTCAATGGTTTCCTTTGCTTGCAAAAGGTTTTAAGTTTAATTAGGTTCCATTAGTTTATGGTTGCTTTTATTTCTGCTGCCTCAGGAGGAAGATACAAGAAAAGATTGCTACAATTTATGTCAAAGAGTGTTCTACCTATGTTTCCTTCTAGGAGTTTTATGGTTTCCTGTATTACATTTAGGTTTTTAATCCATTTTGAGTTTGTTTTTGTATATGGTGTGAGGAAATGTTCTAATGTTATTGCTTTTACACATAGATGTTCTCTTCCCAGCACCACTTATTGAAGAGATGGTCTTTAAAAAATTGTCTCTAAAAAATTGTGAGGCAAAGGAGGCAAGAATATAAAAAAGTAGAAAAGACAGTCGTTATAGGTTGATATACCTGAAATTAGCTACATCATATTAACTTTCTTCCAAGTAAAAATTAGCAAGATAGATTGTATTCTGAATGAAACCTTCCAAATTGATAAGTAAGTTCAAACATTACATGTCCAAAATCTCATAAGCTGAGTAAAATATTTTTCAACAATAATTTTTTAATTATGTTAATCAAATAAGAAAAAAATAACACTCAGCTTTTCCTTCTTAATATTTTGTTTTATATATAATTTTGGGAACCTGATAATTTGTGTACCTGCCTAATATTTCCCCTTTCCAAATACAATGTACCTAAACACAAGCATTATTTTCATGCCATTAGCTTTCATTTGTATTGGAAATAGATTTCCTTTGCCTAAAATATATGCCAAATTAAAAAAGACATTGCCAAACCCCAAGTTTGAAAGAAAATAATGGCTTCCTTTAAAAAAAATGATGTAAGTAAAAATCGGGGAAGTAAAACCCTAGAGAAAAGTTAATTCTGCTTAAAAATATACCTAAATGAGTAAGTTGCTGGTACTGGCTTGAATAAGAAGTTACTATTTTGGATTTGACTTTGACATGGTAAAGCTCATGTCATCTTTAATATGCAGCTGAGCTTCTTAACTTTTCTTTTTGATGATAATAAAAGTTGGTAACCTGATTCAGAGAGGTTCATAGAAGCACATCAAATCAGAATCCCTATAGCTCCTGTTGCCAAGCAAGGGTTAGCTTGTGTCAAGGAATTCCTGATTTTCTTCCAAGGCTGAGTCAGATTCATGTTAGACTATTTATTATCTTTTCAAATGGATGAGGTCAAATTGTGTGAGTATAATTTTTTTAAAATGTGGTATTCATTATGTTATTTTAGTAAGAAAATGTTTAAATCTACACTTTAATTTTAAAATGGTAGGAGAATTAAATTTCAAAAGGGTCCTGCAGTATTTTCTGGTATTTTCAGATTTTTACCTATTAAGAAACTGACAAGTCTTTTTGATTTCTGATTTCAACCTAGAGAAACACTTCTTCCAGTCTTGGAGAGGTCAAACAGTTGTCTCTGTTGACTCTATTAATATTAGTATTAACATCTTAATTACTAAAGTATTATTTGCCTCTTTCACTCTCATATTCTCCTTAGTTTTTCCATGTCACTCAATCTTCCTTTGGTAGCACCAGAGATCAAGGGGATAGTGATAAAAGTCAAGCGTTCCTGTAGTTGTCACAAGCCAAACTAATGCATCAAACCCATCAGGAGAATGGGCTTTCCAGAGGTTTGTCTATGGTGTGGTGGAATCTGATGCATCAGGTGAATTCAGCACCACCTGGGTTATTTGTTCTTACAATTTTATCTGGAATTCTAATCTGAAAAGCCATTAAAATATTCTTTATTGTCAACTCATATACATCCTCTTATAATAACTTTTCTCTGCTTCTAAAAGATCAAAATTGAGACTTATGGATGTGGTATTATATTGTTTGGTTGAACTCCAGCTTTTCTTTTTTTGCTTGTTTTGGCCCCTCTCATCTCTCTGATCACACAAATCATAAATGCTGTATAGCCTCCTTCTCTTTAACTCATTTCTCCAGAATAGATTATTGATCAAACGTGTTCTAAGTTCACTAATGTGGCACAAATCGTTTCTGACAGTATTGCAAGTTTGTGTCTATTCACACACACACAAACTTATAATTTTACCTAAAACATATTTAATAAAATTATTTATGTTCAGCTGTACCCAAAAAATGCTCCCCTCACATGTTCTATGTGTTTACTTAAATTTCCATTATCCCTATATAAAAGTTCACCTTTAACTTCCTACATTTTTCTCTTATAAATATTTTCCATCGGTGTCCTTAAAAATACTCTTCTATTTTAGCCAAAGATTTTCTGAAGCATAAACAAGGATGACAGCTGAACCTTGTTTTGAAAGATTTACCTCATTTTCTATGGCAAATTTAGCTGCCATTTATAGCCAATTCAAGAATGTGCTTTTCTCTGACACATCATTCTGAGAATTAATTTTTGTATTCTTTGAAAAATATTAAGCTCCATGCTGTGGCAGTTGAATGTGGGTTCAGGCAACTTGCTACTATAGGATCAGTCATATCCTGAGCTCTTAAGTCAAACTGTCATTCAGTGGAACAGTGATTCCTAAATAATTTTCAAGGGACCCTTGGTGTTCCCTAAGACCCTTTCAGGGAGTTTGCAATGTCAAAACAATTTTCACAATAACACTAAGATTTCATTTGCCTCTTTAACTCTGATTTTCTCATAAGTGAAGAGTGGATTTTAGAGATTATGTAATTTGGTATTGCAACCAAGTGAATGCAGAAGCAGGTGTGAAAATTCAGCTGTTTCTGTTACGAGAGATATTAAGAAACAATATTGTAAAATGTAAACAATGCCACTCTTCACTATAAACTTTGCTCCAGAAATACAGATTTTTTTATTTTTTTTTATTTTATTAGTATTTTTATTTATTTATTTATTTATTTATTTGCGGTACGCGGGCCTCTCACTATTGTGGCCTCTCCTGTTGCAGAACACAGGCTCCGGACGCACAGGCTCAGCGGCCATGGCTCACGGGCCTAGCCGCTCCGCAGCATGTGGGATCTTCCCGGACCGGGGCACGAACCCGTGTCCCCTGCATCGGCAGGCGGACTCTCAACCACAGTGCCACCAGGGAAGCTCCAGATTTTTTTAAATAAAACATGTAATTTATGTTAAATGCAATGGCTTTATTGATGTTGATTTTAAAATATTTATTTCATTTAAAATTTCTCAGTTTTAATTTCTAATGCAGTAATTACAGATATAGCTTGCATAAACCAAAGCTCTTTGGGATCTTCAGTATCTTGTAAGAGGGTAAAAGGGCCCTGAAGGCAAACGTTTGAAGAAACACTTTTGTAGAGGCTGCCTACTTTCTTCTTGAATATTTAAGTATAGCTGATCTCCTATACATAATTGGAGAACAAATTATAAAGCCAGCTCTAGTCAGTGCCAAATCCAAGTATTTATCCAGATCCTATGCCTAGATGGGTTTCTTGGTCATCTGATCTACATTCTTGTTTTCCTAGACTTCTGACCCTGGCTGAAAGCCCTGTGGTTTGAAAACTTATTTGTATGCCCTTCTCTGGCTTATTGATCCCCGCTTTCTAGTTTTACTCTCTTGACTCCAGTGTTACCAAGGTTTTAGGAGGAAGACACTCCTTGTACCAAAACAAGCTAGAGGAACTCTTTCCTGGATTCAGCTAAGAATATACACATCTTTGCCTGCATTTATACATTAGGAGTCTGGAGTAATTGACATTGCTACCAATTGCATACCTGACATTTGTGGATCTAATAGTTGATAATTCCCAACAGTGTCCATGATGTGTTTATTGTCTCTTGTCTTTCCCAAGTTCCAAGTTACAACATTCCTTTATGATTAAAGGTTTTCCTTGCCTCCACCTTTAATTCATTCTGCTGTTACCCTCACCCTCCAGTATGTCTACTGATTGGTGTCCTGCCCCTGATATTTAGTCCTTGGAGCTGGACTCAACCACCTATAATTAGAAGTACCTCTCATTCTCTAGTTTAGCCCTTTCTTATTCCATCCTACTACTGAAACACCTAATTGACTAATCTGTATTTTCTTTGTTACAATTGAAAAATAATTTATTCAAGTATAACATGCATATATACACAAATTATAGTCATTTAGGCTGAATTTTCACAGATTGAACATATTCAAGAAAACCAAAATTCAGATCGTGAAACAACACTGCCAGCATCCCAGAATTCCACTCTATCTACTTCTAGTCACTGTTCCAAAAACAAAACCCACTTTCCTGTCTTCTAACAGTATATGGGTTTACTTGTGTTGTAAATATATATACACATACACACATACATATGATCAAACAATATAAACTCTTTGGTATACAGTTTCTTTAGCATTTATTGTTTGTGAATTATCCATATTTTTGTGTATAGTTACATTGTTCTCTTTGCATAGAATTACATTGTGAGAAAATACTGTGCTTTATTTCACCATTCCACTATTTTTCAGCTTATCTGTAGTTTCTGAATAGTACTACTATGAACGTTTAGTATTTCTTTTTCTTGAACACATGCATGCATTTCTATCAGTTATATGCTTAGGAATAGAAGCTAGATTATAGGATATGCTTAGATTATAGGATATGCTTATGTCCAGTAAATCTATCAATAACATTTTAAATTTAAACTGCTTGCACAAATTTATACTCCCATCAGTAGTGTAAGAGTTCTGACTATGCCATATCCTTACAACACTTCTATTTTCGGACTTTGTGTTTTTGTGTAATAGTAACACATCATGGTTAAATTTGCATTTCTCAGAATAATGTTAAGTATCTTTTCATATATTTATTAGCCATTTGGATATAATTTTTTGTGCTTGTCCAAGTATTTTGCCCATTTTTTTTTCTGTTAGTTTGTTCATCATTTTCCTATTGATTTACAGTACTCCATATATTCAGGACATAAGCCCTTTGTCAGATGTGTTGCAAATATTTTGCCTCACTCTCTGGGTTACGTTTTCATCCTTTTCAGGTCATTCTTGAATGAATTAAAGCTTTTAATTTTCCAATTATCTAATCTGTTATTTTTCTTTACAATTAGCTCTCTGTTTTAGAAATCTTTGTTTATTCAAGGGTCAGAAAGATGTTTTTCTATGTTTCTTCTTACAATGTTACTGTTTTACCTTTTACTTTATTGTTTCAAGTAAATTTTAAAATTTTATCTTACTGTTTTTAAAATTTTGTTTAGATTGCAATCCATGTGGAATTGAGTTTTGTATATGGCATGGAATAGGGATCAAGATAAAGTTTTCATATGAAAATTTAATCCAACAACATTTATTTTAAAGATCATTGTTTCCACTGCCCTGTAGTGTTTGCTTTGTTAAAAGTTACTTGATTCTGACTTCAAACATTGTTTTCTATTTCATTGTCCTATGTGTCTTCTATTGTTGTGCCAATCCTATACCTTTTTACTAGTACAGCTTTTTAATAGATGTTGTAATATGTAGTATATGTTCTACAGCTTTGAACTTTATTTTTGCTTTATGTATTCTTGGCCCTTTATATTTTCATACAGATTTAGAACCACCTTTAACAATTTTCATGAAAATAAATATTTGGAATTTTGCTTGTCATTGCTATAATAGATTAATTTGGGGAGAATTGGTATATTTAAAACATTGAGCATCTGAAGCCATGTATCATGTTATAGTAAGGAAGTTACCTTTTTACTCCTAGTTTGCTTAAAGGTCTTATCATCTATGAGTAATGAGTTTTAATTCTGCATATATTTAGAACCCCATAAGACATAGTTTTATATATTCAGTATTTATCTATAGTTGCCTGTACATTTGCCCTTTCTGGTGTCCTTTATTCCTTTCTCTATTTTTATGTTTCCAGCAGAGGTAGTTTTCATTTAAATAACTCCCATTTAGTATCTCTTTTTAGTGCAGGCCAGCCTACAACAGATTCTCTCAAACTGTCTTGAAAATGCCTTTAGTCAACCCTTGTTTTTGAAGGATGTCTTTTCTGTGTATAGAGTTACAGGTTTGGTTACCTTTTTCAAAGATTCATTCCTTTGCCATCTGTTCAAGAATTCAGCAGTCTTAGTTTTTCAACTTACACATCCATGAACCTTATTAGAATTCTCACAGGATGATACAGTTGGTTGGTATTAATACCCCTGCTCTCTTCATTTCTTTCACAAAAGTGTAATTTCTTACTTCCTTTTGTAACTTCTATATTCTTAAGAATCATTTACTACCAAAGGTAGCTGAGGAAATTCTAATATTTTTCATTTTATACTTCAAATAAATAATAGACCAAAATAAGCTTTCTCATCTTTAACCTCAAGTTGATTATTGACATATCTATCACTCACACATCCAGTTATACACTTATATAAGGGTGATCTTATCCAAGGGTGGATTTATTTTCTCCTTTCCTATTTCTCATCTTATTCTTAGCCAGTTGCCTTTACTTTTATGTCTACATAACGATTCAGTTATACCTGGGTCCCTCTAGTGTGCCCTCAAGGTCATTGGTGGAGATAAGACTGTATGTAATTAGTTGTTTTAACAAACCAAGGAACAACCATTTCCTCTGTTCACTTCACCCACCTCCATGAAGGGTATGCAACCTTGGATTTTCTACTAGGAATACAGCAGGAGCTCCTGGCCTCCAATTATGCACTCCTATTATTTTGTGAATAAAGTGAACTCTGTCTGTACCATGCTTTAGAATAGTCTTTTCTAACTCTGATTTGCATGTTTTAGAATTTCTTAAACTAGGATCAATATCTGGGTAGTGTCTTTTAGGAGTAATGACAGATGAAATAGGCATTTTTCTCTCTTCTCTACTTTAATGTTGGGCCGCCACCAAGTGTGTTGTAAGAACTCCATTAAGTTTCTTACAAACTTAACCTCTTTCCCAGTATTAACATTAGGCTGGGAAATTCTCTTTTCTTTCCAAGAACTCTTTTTCACTTTTTTTTTTTTTCTTTTTGCTGTACGCGGGCCTCTCACTGTTGTGGCCTCTCCCGTTGCGGAGCACAGGCTCTGGTCGCACAGGCTCAGCGGCCATGGCTCATGGGCCCAGCCACTCCGCGGCATGTGGGATCTTCCGGGACCGGGGCACGAACCCGTTTCCCCTGCATCGGCAGGCGGACTCTCAACCACTGCGCTACCAGGGGAGACCGATTTTTTTTTTTTTTAAACCAGCCATAATCCTGGTGTGAGGTCATAAATGAATCTGGCAATATGGTCTGCATGCTCTCTTGTCCTCTCAGTAGGAGCATAAAGAAAGGCATACAGTTGAAGGAGTCCTCAAATGATCATATCTACCATATCTTGAGTTAGTGGCACACTGGAGGAAGTTCTGTTTTGATTATGATATAATAAACTCTACTCAGCTGCTGTTCTTTACCATTGCCAATGTTTCAGTGTTGCATTACATATTATTGTGAGAGAGAGAGAAGGGACCATTTGTCCTGTTGGTATTTACCTCAGACTGGCTTCTGCTGAACCTAAGATGATACTTCATTCAGGTTGTTAGTGGATTAAATGCCAAAGATTTCACCTAACTTTTGGGTCAGCACTCATAACTGAAGTTCTCAATTGGGTAATATCAAAGTTGAGCGTGGTTTTCTCCAAGTCCTCAAAAAAAACCAAAATGGGATGTAAATATAAGCCAGATTTCATTAAAAGTTCAGGCTCAAAGGTCTTATCAGAGTCTCTTTCCTCCTTGTTTAATGGTTTCACTATTTCCAAAGCAGTTATGAATAAGTTTTTATTTTTTCCTACAGTTTCTCTTGGCTTTCCTTACTTTTCCACATATTAGCTAATTGATTGGTTTCCTGTTTCATGATATAATTTTTTTGTTACACCAGAACATGGATAGGTCAGTAACCATTTGCCCATCAAATTTTTATCAGTTCCTCCTTTTTCATACTTTCTGGGGGCACAGTATTTATATTTTATTATTCTTTTATTCAGTCAAGGGTCTTTTTGTTGATTCTAATCCAGTGAAACCAATTTGCTTATTGTAAGACTTCTGACTCAGTGTCAGTTTAACCTAAGTATATGATTGATGGAAAGACTCACAAGACAATTCATGTTCCCACCATTGGTTTAATAAGTTTTTTCATTTGATTTTTTTTTAGAAGACTTTAGTTTTTAGATCAGTTTTAGGTTCATAGCAAGACTGAGCAGAAGATAGTTTTCCTGTATACCCCCTTCCCCACACATAAATATCTTCCTCCATTATCAGCATCTTTCACCAGAGTGGTACATTTGTTACCACTGATGAACTGATATTGCCACGACATTATTATCCAACGTTCATAATTGACGTTTGGGTGCACTTTTAATGTTGTACATTCTATGGCTTTGGATTAATGTATAATATGTATCAGCCATTACAGTATTAGAATAGTTTCACTAAAAATTCTCTATACTTACCTTTTCATCCTCCACTGTCCACTAACCCTTGGCAACTTCTGATATTTTCACCTTCTCCATAGTTTTGCACTGACCAGAATGTCAAATAGTTGGATTCATATTATATGTAGACTTTTCATAATGGCTTCTTTCACTTAATAATAAGCATTTAAGTTTCCTCTGTGTCTTTTTACAACTTGATTGCTTATTTCTTTTTTTGCACTGAATAATATTCCATTGTCTGGATGTACCACAGTTGATCTATTCACTTACTGAAGGACATCTTTGTTACTTGCAAGTTTTGACAGTGATGAATAAAGCTGCTATAAAATGTGTGGAGCTTTTTCTGTAGACATAAGTTTTCACCTCCTTTGTGTAAATACTAAGGTGTGCAATTGATGGATCATATGGTAATCGTATGTTTAAGTCTGTGAGATATTGCCAAACTGTCTTCCAAAGTGGCTGTACCATTTTGCATTCCCATCAGTAATGAATGAGAGTTCATGTTGTTCTATATCCTCACCAGGATTTGATGTTGTCAGTGTTCTTGGTTTTGACCATTCTAATAGGTGTGCGGTGCCATCTCATTGTTTTAATTTCCCTGAAGGCATATGATGCGCAACATCTTTTCCCATGCTTCTCTGGCACCTGTATCTTCTCTGGCGAGGTTTGTTTGGCTCTTTTAGCCCATTTTTAAATTGGATTGTTTGCTTTCTTACTGAGTTTTTGAGTTCCTTGTATATTTTGGATGAGTCTTTTCATCAGATATGACTTTTTGTGAGTATTTTCTCTATCTGTGGCTTGTCCTTTAATTCTCTTGACAATGTCTTTTGCAGATCACATGTTTTCCATTTTAAGGAAGTCCAGCTTTCTATCCATCTCATGAATCCCGCCTTTGGTGTTGTTTCTAAAAAGTCATCTCTGTGCCCAAGGTTCTCCAGATTTTATCCAGTGCTATCTTCTAGAGTTTTATAGTATTGCATTTACATTGAGGTCTGTGATCATTTTAAATTACTTTTTGTGATTTCATTCGATTTTTTGCATTTGATTTGTTAGGTTGTAAGAGCCGATGTTTAAGCAAGTGTGAGCAACATCAAACCTGTGAGGCTAAAGCCTCTATTAACTATTTATAAAGTCTGCTACAAATATCCCAGTCTTATCCTAGCCATTCAGTCTGTAATTTATACATTAGGGGTCTCAAGCCTTTAGGATGCTTGAGACATCCTGGCATAGAGTTAATAATCCTCATTTATCTTATGTCACTGCATTTCAGAGTTGCAAGAAAGTAATTCCAGGGACATATTTCCCACTTGTCAGGGCACGAGTTCAGACCCTTTGAGTCTTTCCCTGAGAACCTCATGTAATATCTTATTTCTTAAAGCTCTTTTTAAAAAAGTAATGCTGATATTACTTGTCTTCAATTTCAGAGGCTTAAAGTTCTGCATGCACCTTATCTCAACTACATATTTTTCTAACAGATAACAAAAGAGGCATTTTCTTCACTTTCTAGAAATATATTCTGTAATATATTAGCTAAAGGTGTACATATATCCTCATATCCCCTCCCTCTTGTGTCTCCCTCCCACCCTCCCTATCCCACCCCTCTACGTAATCACATAGCACTGAGCTGATCTCCCTTTGCTATGCGGCTGCTTCCCACTAGCTATCTATTTTACATTTGGTAGTGTATATATGTTAATGCCAATGAATGAGGTTACTTAAAAAATTTCAAACCCAAACTTTGTTCAACTGAACCAATATGCCAGCTAATAAATGCTTATTTTGAAAAATACCACTTTAAAGTATTCTATTGAATTGGCTAAAACAAGTGTTGTTGTTCCCTCCACAAAACAATGTTCATATAAATAAACAATGTGCTAGTGGAGGTGCAATTTTGTATCAGTGTTTTACATCATCCTACCAGTCTTTCACTTGCTTGTCAACATTCAGTGATTCTCCCAGTGGATGCTGTGCTAAGCTCTGTTATTGTGGCTGGGGAGGATGAATATGGAAAGATAGAGGAAGAATATACATATAAAGAAACAAAACACATCTGCCCTAAGGATAGTTTTAGTCCATTTGGGAAGTACTTGCAATACACATGGAAATAACCTAGGAACATGTTCTGAATAAAAACACTTCTCATTAAAATTCCAATTTTCTTTAGTAAAGGAGGAGAAGAAAACATATTTTATACTTTGATTTGGTTAGACATCAAACATTTTAAAAAGAGTTTAATATTTACTTATAATTATGCCATCTGGGGCTTCCCTGGTGGTGCAGTGGTTGAGAATATGCCTGCCAGTGCAGGGGACATGGGTTCAGGCCCTGGTCTGGGAAGATTCTACATGCTGCGGAGCAACTGGGCCCGTGAGCCATAACTACTGAGCCTGTGCGTCTGGAGTCTGTCCTCCGCAACAAGAGAGGCTGCGATAGTGAGAGGCCCGTGCACCGCGATGAAGAGTGGCCCCCACTCGCTGCAACTAGAGAAAGCCCTTGCACAGAAACGAAGACCCAACACAGCCAAAAATAAATAAACAAATAAATTTATTTAAAAAAAATGCCATCTATAGGTCTCATTTTATGGGATATTCTAATCATAATTGAAGAACTTAAATTCAAGGTTAAAGGGTCAGAGATGCCAAGTTATTTGATCTCAGATCTAACTTATCTCATAGCTCATGTTACTTTTACTATTTCCTGTTATATAGGAAAAAAGTCAAAAGTTTTTCTAAAAAGTTTTAATCACATTGTGGGAAACAAGACAAAAATTATCTTTTAATCTACATTTATACTGAATATAAAACATTCCATTCAGTCTTTTACTAATGGCAATATGACGTGGAAAGGATTTATTGCAAATGAAAATGTATATTCAATGTACATTTGAAGACATTATTTAAAATCATGGCCAAATCACAAGGTTACATTCAAACAAATGCACTAGACTTAGACAAGAAGTCTTATTTTTCAAATAGTAAAGTCAAAAATATAACGTCATTTTACAAAAAAAAAAAAACCTCAAATTTTAGCAAATATTTATATAGGGTTACTCAATCAACATGCATCATAGATAATGTTGATCATAAAATGTCCTATTACTAAACAATTAAATATACAAACTTTGAATCACTAAATATGTGCTTATTAAAAATGGCCTGTAATATCTTTGGGACATATTTCTGACAGAATATAATAATTAGCTCATTGTTTGGGTCAAGATATACTTCTAAGTTTTGTACTAAATTACAGGAATCACAAAAATATGATTTCTTTCAACCCCAAAATATTTCATAGACCTTTACTAAATAAAACTCTTCAACTAGGATGTAAAATCCAGGGAGGAAAGAATTTAAACTTGTTGACTTTCTTTTTTTTTTCCCATAGCATAGTCCAAGTTGTTTGTTTTTCCTTTAATGTACTATTTTGGAATTTAACTTATACTATTTTGAGTCTTTTAATTCCACAGATACTTAGTTGACTAACTTGATAGATCTATTTTGACTAAAGTCAATTCTAATGGTTTTCATCAAGATCAAAATCTTGATATAACGATTGATATAACCTTCGATAATTCACCTAAAAAATACTGCTTCAGCAGATACTACTTGCAAGGAAAGGGGCATGAAACTCATATATTGTATGATTCAAATTCTTTGTTCTTTAGTAAAAATTTCAAGGATTTAGGGGAATTAAGATATATAACCTCCTCTGGAGAGGAAGGCAATACATACGTTGTTTAATTAAAGAAACCAGTGCAAAAATCAAATGGGTAACCTGTCACAATATAGGATTTTTAAAAAAATTTATTTATTTTTGGCTGTGTTGGGTCTTCGTTCCTGCTTGCAGGCTTTCTCTGGTTGCGGCGAGCGGGGGCTACTCTTTGTTGCGGTGCGCGGGCTTCTCATTGCAGTGGCTTTGCTTGTTGCAGAGCATGGGCTCTAGGCGTGTGGGCTTCAGTACTTGTGGCACGTGGGCTCAGTAGTTGTGGCTCAGAGACTCTAAAGCGCGGGCTCAGTAGCTGTGGCGCATGGGCTTAGTTGCTCCGCGGCATGTGGGATCTTCCTAGACCAGGGCTTGAACCCATGTCCCCTGCATTGGCAGGCGGATTCTTAACCACTGTGCCACCAGGGAAGTCCCACAATATAGGATTTTTGAAATGAGATCATTATTTTAAATATTCATTTATTTTATTTATTCCTGCTCTGTGTTTTACAAAAAAACTAGAAAAGAAAATGTGAAAATAGGAAGAACAGATCTGGAAATTTCAGTTGGACAAACATTTATTGCTGTTTTGCCTTCAGGCTGTCAAGTTGCTTCATGACAGACTTTTTACTTTTCAACCGATTTTGCCACATGTAGATACAGTCTATGAATCTCCTTTGGTAATAGAATCTGTATGGATTTTAAATTGAAGGCTTTTGCTTCGGGGAAGAGAAGAACATTTTAAGCAGTAAATAAATAATGCAAAGCATCACAGAGAAAAATCACCTCTGATTTAGTTTCTATACATAAGATGCTGATCTTTTTGTTAAAGCAGAAACAGAAATCATGAAAGAGACTATTTCTAAGAAGTAATAAAACCCAGAAAAATAACTTTGATTTATTCATTCTTTTGACTTCTCGAGTGGCAAATTGTTTTTCTGTTCATGTTTTTTTTTAAAGTTGTAAAAGGCAAACACTAGAAAATAATCCAGATATTACATTACCTGATTATTTAAAATGAACTAGAATTATGTAAAATAGAGTTACCTTTATTAGAAAGGTTAAGGCACTTTTGTGTTTATGTGAACTTGACTAACCTGATAGCCTATATGTACTTTCTGTTTTAATGAACATAATTTGAATGGAATCACAGTAGTACAATTCCCTGTGAAAGCAGAGAAGGAAAAAAATGTTCCAATAAATGACATTCTACTATTGGCAACTTGAAACAGATTGCATAGACTTTTGGAAGCTTACTTCCATTTATTTGATTACTACATAGTTAGTTAAAACAAATTAAAGAAAAATATACTTCACAGGCCTAACAAACTGCACAAATTTGGCAGTGACATCAGTTCCTGCTACAGAAAGTTTATTTACGTAAAAATACAATAGTCATGTCTATATTCATGGAAATAGTATATAAGCCACCCAGTGCTAAAATAGAAGTTATAATTTTTTTCCTTTAATTCTCCTTATAAATGGATTTAAGCTTTGGATTACTTATTTAAGCCATTTCAAATTTATTGCTTTTATTTAACTTGCACAGATTTTATAAACATATTATTGAAGAAATATAGAAGCCAGTAGGAACAGAAATGTTGAGTGTAAATATCAAATTCTTAGAGGCTTCCAAATGTATTTCACTGTGGAAATCAAGCTGTCTCTAATTTTCAGATTGTTCTCCTTAATTATATTATCAGCTGCCTATTACTATTACTTAGCCATATTGAATTTTACATTATTTAGAGTGGAATTTGTATCACGTTCATTTTTATATTCCTGTTCTCACACATCAGTAATAACATACAGAGTAGAATGCTTTATGTACCAGAAGTTCCCAATCAAGGTACATTATGTAGAGGTGAATTTCAACATAAATGAACATATCAAATTTTATTTTAGCCTTCAAGTTGAAAAAAACTGTTCTTTGTAACATAGATCCAGTGAAAAGGGGTAACATAAAATATATGATGACAATAATTTAATATCAAATATAATTCAGTATCAAGTCAAAACAACACTAGAAATTTTATAGAATAACAGAAATTTGGCAGGGCCAGTGTTTCTGGCACATAGAAAAAATAGTGTTAACTGCTATTTATCATTGATGAATGATTAAGCTTTGATGTTCCCAGGAAGTAACTTACCTATTTGAGTCTCAATAGATGTTTGACCCTTCCTTCTCCTTTGCACATGAAATTATTAATGCATTCAGTGTGAAGACAGCCAGTTCAGTAATTTTTCTTATTGAGTCAACTAATTGGAAATTGTCTATCTCCATTTTGTTGACAAGATCCATCACACATGTTGAGCAAACCCTATAATGTGGCCATTGTGTACTTTCTGTCACCAACATTACAGTGACAATTTTTTGTACATTTTCTGCTGAATCTTTCAGACTGCCTCAGTTAAAAAAACAAACAAAAAAGCCATTATCGGCAGGAGTAATGTTGATGCATTAGGCAATGATGAAATGAAGACTTGCTGAAGGATAGCTTATATGGGCATAGCTTGCAGAATAGCTCCCAAGAGCACTATTATAAAAGATGGAAACTCAGGCAGTTTCTCCTGTAAATGTTTTAGTACTAACCAAAAAATCTTGAAATTTGACAGCTATTTCTTGAGCAGTAGTCACAAGTTACAGGGCACAAGAGAACATAATTCAAGAATCTGAACATAAATTACGTTACCCTAACCCTAAACTCATGGTTTGATAGTAATCTAGTCTTAAATTTCAAAGAAAATAACTATTTTATAAAATTTAAATCTCCCTTAAAGAAGTAAATTCAAGATAATACTATGACTCAGTAGGTTAAAAATTGCATAAATATGGAAGAGCTTTGTAAACTGAAACACCATAAAATCAGTGACTTAAAACTTACGAAGTCTTTTTGCATTATCATTGGTTAGCATAATATTACTCAGCTTTATCCCCTGTACTGTGAGGAATTTTCTACACCTGCTCCTGTTAGTATATTCATCCATCTGTCTTTCCAACCAAGCTATTAGGCTGGGCAAAATTTTTGACTTTCCCTGCTCCCTTAATCCTCAAATTGACTGAAAAAATAAACATCTCATTTACCCTTTAAATTATTTCTCAAAATTTCTCTCCTATTTATCTTCTGTGACATAGCAAATCCCTTTCAAATTTCATCTACAGTATTGCAGTTTTCTTTTTTAAAACTGCTGTGTAATTGATATAACATATGTATTTTAGTTGTGGAACATAGTGATTTGATATTTATATATATTGTGAGGTGATCACCATAATTTAGTTGATATCTATCATACATAGTTAGAAAAAAAAATTTGTGATGACTTTAGATATACTCATAGCAACTTTCAAGTATGAAGTACAATATTATGAAATATAGTCACCATGCTGTTTAGTACTTCTCCAGAACTTATTTATTCTCTAAGTGGTAACTGTAGCTTTGGACTACCTTCACCCATTCTCCACCCACTCCACCCCCCTGCAAGATCTAAGAGCTTGGTTTTTTGCTCTTTGTTTTTAAATTCCACATTTGGGATCATATGATATTTGTATTTCTCTGACTTACTTCACTTAGCATAATGCTTTCAAAGTTCATCCATGTTGTTGCAAATGACAAGATTTCATTCTTTTTTGTGCCTGAGCAACTTTTCATTGTATATATACCATATTTTCTTTATCTATTCATCCATCAGTGGACACTTAAGTTGTTGCCATGTCTTGCCCATTGAAAATAATGCAGTGAACGTGGGGGTGAGTATCTTTTTTGACTTTGTGTTTTTGTTTTCTTCGGATAAAGACCCAGAAGTGGAAATTTCTAGATCATATGGTAGTTCTATTTTTAATTTTTCAAGGAACCTTCCTACTGATTTCCATAGTGGTTGCACCAATTTACATTCCAGCAAAGTGTGTAAGAGTTCCTTTTCTATACATCTTTGCTAGCACTTGTTATTTCTTCTCTTTTTGATAATAGCCATTCTAATAGGTGTGAGGTGATCTTGTATCTTGAGTGTTTGTATCTACAGTATTACAGTTACCTTTCTAATTCTTCTCCTTATTTGAATCTTGCCTCCATCAATGAGCAAAATATGCCCTTTTGAATGATCTGATTCAGGATTTCTCAAAATTCAGTGCACATAGAAATTACCTGGTGATCTTGTTAAAATGCAGATTTGGATTCAATATATCTGGAATGCAGCCTGAGCTGTTGCATTTACAAGCTCACACATGATTCTGATAACATTCTGCAGATCATACTCTGAGAAGCAAGCAACTCAGTAAAATTTTAATTGCTCATATTACTCCCTTTCATTAAATTTGTCATTCCAACCCATCCCTGTTGGAATGGAGTCAATCTACTTGAGCTTGGAATACAAAGTTATTTAGGATTTTCATCATTAAATCCTTGACATTTACAGCCTCTTCTTTTAAGCTCCCCTCTTTATCAGCTTTAAGTTTTAATATGTAGTCTACAATGTCAAACTTGAGTCTTTCTCCCCAAAATGAAGTTGAGTCATTCTATGTGACTGTTGACTCACACTCTTGTCCCTGCCTAGGAATTTTTCATTGCTGATTTCTCTTGTTCTTTAAGGCCCACTTTAATTGTTACCTCTTCCTGAAAGCCTCTATTGGCAACCTGAAGCTTGGTTTGACTACTCTTACACACACTCCCTTATCACTCTGGGTTAATTCTGACAGCACTTTAGATTTTTCTGAAACGTTTAAGTGTTTATCCCATTGGCCACGGTATTTTCATCTTTGTGTCCCACAGACTTTGTCAAGGTACTGATACATAATAAGAGCTAGTAAATATTTGCCTAACTCAACTGAAGTTATATGAGATCACTTCTGAAATTTGTCCAAATTATACATGTAACTGAATTATTTCTGGAATAAGTAGGTTATCTTAAATAATGTTCTTTGAAAATAACATTTACTTATTTTCATTTTCTTATTTTTTATGGTCTTTAGTAATGTCCCTTTTACTGTTGGTATTGGCTATTTGTTCTGTCTTTACTTGATTCTTTGCTGGCAGTATCAATGTTATTAGGATATTTCCTGACTATATAGATCACCTTTGTTGTTTCCTATTTTCTTGTCTTCATTTCTTTCCTTCTTAATTCTTTGATTTTCTTAATTTTTACTGTTTTTCTATCTTTGAATCGTGCTTAGGTCTTTAATTTTTAGTTGTACTATTTTCTAATGTGTTTAAATCTATAAATTTTCCTCTAAACCAATTTATAGATGAAGCTTACAAAATCTAATATGTATAATTATTATTTAATTCAAAATGTTTTATAGCTCCCATTGTGATTTCTTCTTGACCTCAAGTTATTTAGAATTGTACTGCTTAATTTCAAAATATGGACAGGAATAAAGATGCAGACATAGAGAATGGACTTGAGGACATGGGGATGGGGAAGGGTAAGATGTGACAAAGAGAGAGTGGCATGGACATATATACACTACCAAATGTAAAATAGATCGCTAGTGGGAAGCAGCCGCATAGCACAGGGAGACCAGCTCGGTGCTGGTGCTTTGTGACCACCTAGAGGGGTGGGATAGGGAGGTTGGGAGGTAGGTGCAAGAGGGAGGGGATATAGGGATATACATATATGTATAGCTGATTTACTTTGTTATGCAGCAGAAACTAACACAACAATATAAAGCAATTATACTCCAATAAAGATGTTTTTTTTTTAAAAAGAGGATCATTAACATTTTATTACTGATTTCTGTCTTAATTACTTCATGGTCAAAGAGCATACTTTGTATAATTTGAATCCTTTTAAATTAGAGACTAACTTTATGACCCTACAAAGGACCAATTTTGTTGAAATATTTAATGTGAAGTTGAAAATAATATGTATTGTGTTGTTTTTTTGTTCATGTTCTGTAATTATCAGGTGAGCCAATTTCATTAATCATTGTGTTATTATGTATCTCTTTTTTTTTTCTTTGTATTCTATCAGTAGTGATAGAATGTCATTAAAATCTCATTTACTTGGGGTTTGTCTATTTTTTATCAAGGGAACATTAGATTCAAATACCCAGGTTACCTCTCTTCTCTCCTTTTGAATCTTTGACATAAACATTTTTTGCAATGTTAGACCCCAATTGAATTCATTTTTAAAGAAAATTTGTTTACTTTTTAAGTTTACATTGCCTACATATTTAGCCATTGCCAGAGGCCCTGGGTGGCTTTTTAAATCATAGATCATCTTTAATTTCTAGTACAGCAAAGAGTCAATTCAAGTTTATTCTTATTGTTCAAATTTGGTATTTCATAATCTGGTTGGAAATCTGTTTTTTATATTTTTCACATTTTCCCCTTAGAGATGTTCCTAATGTTTTTTATCTTCTATCTCTATGTATGAAGACTCACATAAGTATCTGATCTTTAGGAACAAAAATATACCCTTTCCAAAATGAAATGAATAAAAATGAAAATAAGTGAAATAAAATTTTAAAAATCTAATCTAAAGTTAGAGTGAATCCAGGAAGCAGAGTACACATTAAAGAACCTTATGATATTTTAATGAATGTATTCTAATGAAATATCAGAACATAAGTGCAAACCACATGATATTATTTTTTTCCTTTATGCACTAATTTTGAGAAGATTTGCATCTTTATATGACTGAGTTCCCATTCAGGAATACTGTATATTTCCTATGTTGATTCTTTTCCATACCTCCGAATAGACTTTTCTATAATTTATTGCTGTTTTTTTAAATACAAATTCTGTAAAATTCTTGACAATTTCTGCTCCCCATTTATATTCCAAAAGGTTAAGGTCAGTATATAGAAAAAGTCTCATTCTTAGGCCACTTTGTTGCATCAGGGATTTTGTACAAGATTTCTTTTTCCTTTTTCCTGCATGGAACAAACTTTCCAAACCTACTTATTCATCTAAAAAACTCTTATTCACCATTCAGTTTTTGACTTACTGCTTTTCCCTAAGAATTATTTCTTGATTTTTGAATTTGGGCAAGGCTCTTCTCTTCTCCTCTATTTCATTTATCATAATATGTAACTCACTGCATTGTAATTACTTAGGATTAGTAGCTTTATTTTATTTTTAAATTTATTTTTGGCTGCATTGGGTCTTCATTGCTGCGTGCGGGCTTTCTCTTTTTGCAGCAAGTGGGGCCTACTCTTCATTGTAGTGCATTGGCTTCTCGTTGCGGTGGCTTCTCTTGTTGCAGATCACGGGCTCTAGGCATGCAGGCTTCAGTAACTGTGGCACGCAGGCTCAGTAGTTGTGGCATGCAGGCTCAGTAGTTGTGGCTCATGGGCTCTAGAATGCAGGCTCGGTAGTTGTGGCGCACAGGCTTAGTTGTTCCCCGCGGCATGTGGGATCTTCCCAGACCAGGGCTTGAACCCTTGTCCCCTGCACTGGCAGGCAGCTTCTTAACCACTGTGCCACCAGGGAAGCCCAGGATTAGTGGCTTTATACATAAAAGAATTGGAAAAAAAATTTTTTTTCTCTCTCTCTCTCCTAAAATAAAGGCACCTATGATTCAACAGTTCTGATACGTGGCTCATGTTTGTGTATGTAGCAAGAGCCTCCTCAGGCAATTCCAGTGTGGCTCTGGCTGAGGACCACTGCTGTAGATAAGCCCTTTGTAGAAGGGACTCTGAAACATTCAGTTTTATCTTTTAAGTAACACAATATTTGGCATACAAGTACTCAATCAGTTAACTGAAGATTGAATGCACTATTGATTTTTTACCATGTATTTTGTAGTCAGCCACTTTAATGTTTTTCCAGCGGCAGTGTTTCAATTTTTTAAACTACTCTTTTCCTATTTCATTTTATTATGAAATTACACTAAGAATTCCAGAACAAAGTTAAATTATATAAGGCTACCTTTTTGTCTTGTTTATTTTTTCATCTACTTTCAAGTATTATATTTTTTCAGTTTTATTGAGATATAGTTACATATAACATTGTATAAGTATAAAGAATACAAAGTGATGACTTGCTATATATATACACTGCAAAATGGTTACCACAATAAGGATAGTTAACATATCCATCACCTCATAGAGTTAACATTTCTTTTCTTTTTTTTTTTTGGTGGTGAGACCTTTTAAGATTTACTATTCTTAACAACTTTCAAGTATATGATCAGTATTGTTAACTATGGTCACCATGCTGTGTTATGTTCCCCTAGAACTTACTCATCTTATAACTGGAAATTTGTACCCTTTGACCGCCTGTACCCTATTTTCCCTCACCACCTAGCCCCTGGCAACCAAACTTACTCTGTTTCCATAAGTTCAGTTTTGCTCAGATTCTACATATAAGTGATATCATACAGTATTTGTCTTTCTCTCTCTGACTACTTTCACCTAACAATGTACTCAAGGTTCATCCATGTTATCACAAATGACAGGGTTTTTCTTATGTCTGAATAATACTTCATTATATAATCTTGTTTTCTTTATCCATTTATTCGTTGAAGGTCACTTAGATTGTTTCCATGTTTTGGTTATTGTGAACAGTTCTGCAGTGAACATGGGGTGGGGGGGAGATAACTCTTTAAGACTGTGCTTTTTGATAATAGCCATCCTAACAGGTGTGAAGTTATAGCTCATTATGGTTTGGATTAGCATTTCCCTGATGATTAGTGAGGTTGATTACCTTTTCATATACTTATGTTTCTGGTGTCATAAACAAAAAAAATCATTGCCAAGACCAATGCCAGAGAGCTTTTTCCATATGTATAAGTTTAGCTACCCCTGCTTTCTTTTGGTTATTATTTGCCAGAAATATCTTTTTCTGTCCTTTTATGCTCAGTCTATGTGTGTCCTTAAAGGTAAAGTGAGTATATTGTGGGATCTTGTTTTTTATTCTTTCAGCTATTCTGTCTTTTTAATGGATACTTTAATCCATTTACCTTTAAACTGATTATTATAGGTAAGGACTTACTAGTATTGAGATTCTGTTGTTTTCTGACTGTATTGTAGGTCCTTTGTTCCTTGCTTCCTCTCTTGCTGTCTTCCTTTGTGATTTGAAAACTTTTTGAGGCATATTCTTTGAGTCTTTTATCATAATCTTTTGTGTATCTACTACAGGTGTTTCCTTTGTGGTTACCATGAGCCTTACATAGGATGTTTTAAATTTGTACTTTTACTTTTCCCCTTCCTCAGATTTTAGGTGATTGATATTACAAGTTACATCTTTTTTTTTTTTTGCTGTACGCGGGCCTCTCACTGCTGTGGCCTCTCCCGTTGCGGAGCACAGGCTCCGGACACACAGGCTCCGCGGCCATGGCTCGCGGGCCCAGCCGCTCCGCGGCATGTGGGATCCTCCGGGATCGGGGCACGAACCCGTGTCCCCTGCATCGGCAGGCGGACTCTCAACCACTGCGCCACCAGGGAGGCCCTACAAGTTACATCTTTTTATAGTGTGCATCCACACCAAATTATTACAGTTTTTAATGTATTAGTTAACTTTTAAACTACAGTTGTGATTTATGTACCACCATAACAATATTAGAGAATCTAACTTTGAATATATATTTATATTTATCAGTGTCAACTGAAGAAGGTTCACATGAGAGTTGTAAGTTAAATTTTATTTGGAGCAAAATGAGGACTGTTGCCTGAGAGACAGCATCTTGGATAACTCGGAGGCACCGGCTTCAAAGAGGTTGGAGGAAAGGTCAGTATTATATATGATTTTAAGGGTACGTGCAGTCAAGCAAATATTTTGGTAGAGGCTTGCTGCGTCACAAAGAGCAGAGGTCACCATTAATGGTTTTTAATGCTTTTCTAGATATGAGGAGATGTAAGAATAAGGCTTATAAAATATTCTTCTGAAAATTTCTAACTATCTGAAACTCTGTACTGCCAATTTATCCCAGAGCACAGAGTGCCTCATTCCTGATCTCCACCCTAAACTCCTTTCAGGGTGTGTTGAAGGTCAGCAGCTATAGTAGCTAGTGTCTTAATCCTTGTAGAGGCAGATGGCAAGTGCCATTTTTTTAGTTGGCACTAGTGAGTATATTTATGCATTTCCTTTGGTGGTTTCCTGCTGACCCAGTTCCAAGTGATCCTGGTATCTTTGCATTGGTAACTGTGCATTTGAATAAGCAGTCTCCTCTTCCAGGCTTCACAGGTTTGATTCTGCAGGGAAAGACCATCACCAGTCAGATCAGCTTGGGGGACTGGAGGGCTCAGCTGGTAGCATTGGCAGGCAGGCCTTGCTATTGGGGTTTCTGGTTGAACAACACCGCTGCCTTCGTTCTGACTTGGGAGAGGGTTACTGCTGGCTGGGTTCTGCAGTTGGATGAGTTTGCTGCGCTGTGAGTTCAAGTGAGACCATAGGATGGGCTTTCTGCTTGGCGGGGCTGCAGACTATGCTCCAAGGTCAGGTAGAGCCACTAGGTGGGCTCTGCAATGGCTCTTGGTTGGGTGGGGCCTCGGGAGGTGCTGTCAACTGTATGGTGCTCCTGACTGGACTCAGTTTTCAGAAAAGGCCACATCAGAGCTTTGTTGTTGGTCAGAGACTCATGATGTGCTATGTAATCTGGTGGGGCCACAGACTGTGTCCTGAAGTTGGGCAGGGATGGAGACTGGGCTTCCTGATCAGGTAGGCTGCTGGTTGTGTTCTGCTGTGGGGTGAGGTCACTGGCCTGGCTTTCTAGTGGGTGAGGGCTCCTTTATCCTGCTATTGGGTAGGACTAAAGATGGTGGTCAGTGGTTGGGCAGGGTCAGTGGCTGGGCTCCCTGCTTGGGCTAGGCCTCAGGCTGTTCAGCAATCAGTCAGGGCCATAGGCTGGGCTCAGAGGTTGCCTAGATTCACTGTTCAGACACCCTGGTTCTGTGATGCCAGAGGCTATGCTTGATAGTTGGGCAACACTGTTGGCTTGGTTCCTTGTCTGACTGTCAACTGGGTTCCCTGGCCAGATAGAGACACAGGCTTGATTTTGCAGAGCTTCTGGCTGGGCTCTCTGCCACTGTTACCAGGAATGCAATTCACCAAGATCTGAACACTGGTTAATACAAGGAAGGCCCTCCCACCCCCAGTGATCCCTGTGAGGTGAGACCCCAGTGGGCCTCTTAGGAAGCATCCAACAACACTTGGGGAGCTGGATATCCATGTCAAGCTGTTTTTCCACTAGAGAAAGCCCTCTTTGTGCAGTCCTGTGCTGGACTGGGAGAGGCGTGATGTGGTCAAAATGAAACTGTTTCTCTTTCCCTTCTAATGCCATCCTTCTCAGTCAAGGGGGTGCTTTAGCCTGACCTTCAGGTTCTGGGATTTTCACAATGGTGTCTTGTCTGTGGATAGTTGCTATTTGGTCTTCTGCTGAGGAAGACTGAAGTGGGGAATAACCTATGCCACCATCTTGATACATATCTCCTTCTCTTGTTTCTTACTTGTTTGGAATGTGTTTCACCATTAAGTATCACATGACATTGACAGTCATTTGGAGATTTATATTAACTATTTTAATCTTTCTAGTCTTATTTTACTAAGGGTTTCTTAAAAATAAAGATTGGATGTTGTATTTTACCAGGTGTCTTTTTATAAACTCCCTACATCTATGTACATAGGTAAATCCTTTCTCATTTTCATGTATTATGATAATGTGTACTGAAAAAATCCCCACACTGGAAGGAAAATGTTAGTAGTTGGTCTGTGGCTTCTCCTATAGTCTCATAAATACCTGATGCCTTAGCTCCTAGGCAGATTATTTTTGCATCATTAACTTAAGGAATGTATACAAAACAATAGAGCCACTATAAATGGGAATCAGATCAAGAACTATCAATATGTGCCAGACCAACAACCAGTACTTCATCACTGATATTGTTTATTGAATAGCTGGTAACCAGTATTGATGAGCTGTAATGGCACTGTAGAATATGAGATAGTCATTGCTCTTAAGGGGCTCTGTGACTAGCAGTGTAAAATGGGTGTATGGAAATTACAACTTCCCTGCACTTGGATGAACATGTGTGTCTTAAGCGTGAAATTATTTGGGGACATAAGAAGCTGTACCTGAGAGTCATAGGAGCTTCACTTTCCTGTTGCTGTATGTACTACATTGTTACCCTTTTTTTTTTTACATTTTAAATATATACAGTTATATTTGCCAAAAGAAACAAGATTCAATTGTACATTCAAATCTATTTTTAGTTTAATACACATTTTAATGGTTTTACTCCATTTATAGTTATTACAAAATATTGGCTATATTCCCCATGTTGTGTAATACATCCTTGTAGCCTATCTTACGCCCAATAGTTTGTTCCTCCCAATTATTCACCCTTATGTTGCTTCCCCATTCCCTTCCCTCTCTCCACTGGTAACTACCAGTTTGTTCTCTATATTTGTGAGTCTGCTTTTTTTTTCATTATATTCACTAGTTGTTTTTTTTTAATTCCACATAAAATTGATATCATACAGCATTTGTCTTTCTCTGTCTGACTTAGTTCACTTACCATAATGCCTTCCAAGTCCATCCATGTTGCGGAAAATGGCAAAATTTCATTCTTTTTTTTATGGCTGAGTAGTATTCTGTTGTGTGTGTGTGTGTGAGTGTGTGTGTGTGTGTGTGTGTATAGATACACTACTTCTTTATCTATTGATCTATTGAAGGACACTTAGGTTGCTTCCATATATTAGCAATAGTAAATCATACAGCTGTGAACAGTAGGGTGCATCTATCTTTTCAAATTAGTGCTTTTGTTTTTTTCAGATATGTCCCAGGAGTGGTACTTCTGGGTTATATGGTATTCCTAATTTTAGTTTTTTGAGAAACCTCTATCCATAGTGTTTTCCACAGTGGCTACACCAATATACATTCCCACCAACAGTGGACAAAGGTCCCCTTTTCTCCACATCCTTTCCAGCCTTTGTTATTAGTGTTCTTTTTGATGATAACCATTCTGAGAGGTGTGAGGCCATATCTCATTGTGGTTTTGATTTGCATTTCCCTGATGACTAGTGATGTTGAACATCTTTTCATGTGCCTATTGGCCATCTACATTTCCTCTTTGGAAAAAAAATGTCTATTCAGTCTTTCTGCTCATTATTTGGTTGGGTTTTTTTTTTTTTTTTGATGATGAGTTGTATGAGCTATTTATATATGTTGGATATCAACCCCGTATTGGTCCTATTATTTGCAAATATTTTCTCCCATTCAATAGGTTGTCTTTTCATTTTGTCAGTGGTTTCCTTTGGTATGCAAAAGCTTTGAATTAGATTCCATTTGTTTATATTTGTTTTCATTTCCATTTTTCTAGGAGACAGATCCAAAAAACTATTGCTGTGATTTATGGCAAAGAGTGTTCTACCTATGTTTTACTCTAAGAGTTTTATAGTATCTGGCCTTACATTTAGGTCTTTAATCTATTTTGAGTTTACTTTTGTATATGGTGTCACAGAATGTTCTAATTTCATTCTTTTATATGTAGCTGTTTTTTTTTTTACATGTTGTTTTCCCAGCACCGCTATCAAGAAGATTTTCTTTTCTCCATTGTATATTCTTGCCTCTTTTGTCATAGATTAATTGTCCATGGGTGTGTGGGTTTATTTCTGGGTTCTCTGTCCTGTTCCATTGATTTATGTGTCTGTTTTTGTGCCAGTACCACACCTTTTTGATTGCTGTAGCTTTGTAGTGTAGTCTGAAGTCAGGGAGCATTATTCCTCCACCTCTGTGCTTAACATTGTTTTGCCTATTCAGGGACTTTTGTGTTTCCATATAAATTTTAAAATTACTTGTTCTAGTTCTGTGAAAAATGCCATTGTAATTTTGATAGGGATTGCATTCTTTATATTGCCTTGGGTAGAATGGTCATTTTAACAATATTGGTTCTTCTAATCCATGAACATGGTATATTTTTCCATCTGTTTGTCATCTTCAATTTCTTTCATCAGTGTCTTATGACTTTCTGAGTACAGATCGTTCACCTCTTTAGGTAGGTTTATTCCATTTATTCCTAGTTATTCTTTTTCATGTGATGGTAAATTGGATTGTTTCCTTAATTTCTATTTCCTTAATTTCTCTTTCTGATAGTTCATTGTTAGTGTATAGAAATGCAACATATTTCTGTATATTAATTTTGTATCTTGCAACTTAACTGAATTTATCGATAAGCCCTAGTAGTTTTCTGGTGGCACCTTTAAGATTTTCTATGTTTAGTATCATGTCATCTGCAGACAGTGACAGTTTTACTTCATCCTTTCCAGTTTGGATTCCTTTTATTTATTTTTCTTCTGATTGCTGTGGCTAGGACTTCCAAAATTATGTTGATTAAAAGTGGCAAGAGTGGACATCCTTGTCTTGTTCTTGATCTTAGAGGAAATGCTTTCAGCTTTTCACCACTGAGTGTGATGTTAGCTGTGAGTATGATGTTAGCTGTGAGTATGATGTTAGCTTTTCACCACTGAGTATGATGTTAGCTGTTAGCTGTTAGATGTCATATGTGACCTTTTTTATGTTGAGGTAAGTTCCCTCTATTCCCACTTTCTGGAGAGGTTTTATCATAAATTGATGTTGGATTTTGTCAAAGGCTTTTTATGACCCTATTGAGATGATCACATGGTTTTTAATCTTTAATTTGTCAATATGATGTATGACATCAGTTGGTTTGTGGATATTGAAAAATCCTTGCATCCCTGGGTTAAATCCCACTTGATCATTTTGTATGATCCTTCGAATGTATTGTTGGATTTGGTTTGTTGAGTATTTTTGTATCTATATTCATCAGTGATATTGACCTGTAATTTTATTGTGATATCTTTGTCTTGTTTTGGTATCAGGTTGATGCTTGCCTCATAGAATTAGTTCAGAAGTGTTCCTTCCTCTGCAAAGTTTTTGGAATACTTTCAGAAGGATAGGTTTTAACTCTTCTCTATATGTTAGGTAGAATTTTCCTGCGAAGCCATCTGGTCCTGGACTTTCACTTGTTGGGAGTTTTAAAACTACTGATTCAATTTTAGTACTGGTAATTTGTCTGTTCATATTTTCTATTTCTTCCTGGTTCAGTCTTGGAAGGTTGTACTTTTCTAAGAATTTGTCCATTTCTTCTAGGTTGTCCATTTTATTGGCATATAGTTGCTTGTAGTAGACTCTTATCATTTGGATTTCTGTGGTGTCTATTGTAACATCTCCTTTTTCATTTTTGATCTTACTGATTTGAGCCCTCTTTTCTTCTTGATGAATATGGTTAAAGGTTTATCAATTTTGCTTATTTTTTCAAAGAACCATATTTTAGGTTCATGGATCTTTTCTATTTTTATTTTTTTTCTAGTGTCTATTTTATTTACTTCTGCTCTGATCTCTGCTTTTTTTTAAAATTCTACTAACCTTGGGTTTTGTTTGTTCTTTTTCTAGTTCCTTTAGGTGTATTAGGTTGTTTATTTGAGGTTTGCTTGTTTCCTGAGGTAAGCTTTCATTTCTATAAACTTCCCTCTTAGAATTGATTTTGCTGTGTCCCAGAGGTTTTGGATTGTTGTGTTCTCATTTTCATTTGTCTCTAGGTATTTTTTAATTTCCTCTTTGATTTCTTCAGTGATCCATGGGTTGTTGAGTAGCATATTGTTTAGCCTCCATGTGTTTGTGTTTTTGCCACTTTCTTCTTGTAGTTGATTTCTGGTCTCATAGTGCTGTTTAGAAAAGATGCTTGATATGATATCAGTTTTCTTAAATTTACTGAGGCTTTTTTTTGTGGCCTAGCATGTGATCTATCTTAGAGAATGTTCCATGTGTACTTGAAAAGAATGTGTTACCTGTCATTACCCATCTTATATTCTTAATTAAGTCTAGATAAATTTGGTGTTATTTGAAATGTACTGTGTCTTATGAGTTTCACTGTCAGTTTGAATGCAAGGTTACCACTGCTGATTGAACAGAGTGTGCTAATGTAGAAACATCTTCATATCCTGAACTAAACCTACTTGGACATGGTGTATTAGTCTTAAAATATATTGTCAATTTTATTGCATAGGATAAATTTATAATTATTTATAATTACTATAATTTACTTAGGAATTTTACAATTATATTTCAGAAATAGTCTTTATATATATATTTTTTTTTCCTTTTCTATCACATTCCAGTTCAAGCATTGCAATAGCTTAAACAAAATTTTCCAATTTTAGATTTATTTATAATTTCTATTATTTCTTTGCTGTTTCTATTACTTCTATATACATTAATTTCTCATATTTTAATTTACATTTTTTTCCCCTAAATATCTAAAGTGAAGTAGTCATTTCTTTCAGTTATGGCCTCAAATCATAGACAGGAGCATATGGACACGCACACACATGGGCATGCATGCACACACACACACACACGTGCTTTCAATACTAAAATTCAATTTGAAGTATATCATCTACTCACACAATTGCAGGCCAAGGTAAAGTGAGTCTCATCACACATTAAGATAACTAAAGACAAACATCTCATCTTTGTGTTAATAAGCCTTCTGGTTTTGAACTAGTGTCTTGGTAATGTCTGCCTGCATCATGTACTGTATAATATGCATATATATGAGTAAAAAGAAAACTCAAGACTTCTGTCTCTAGATATGATAGAGTACTGGACTTCCATTCATGCTTTAAATAATTAGGAAACCAGACAAAATACATAAAGCAACTCTTTTCATATACTGGATAACCAGCAGGACCAGAGTGTGATCAATAAAGAAAGGATAAACAAATAAGTTCATGCAGTGACAGCTGCTGGTTTCTGCTTATGAAAGATATAAAAATAAATTTCAAAAAATTTAGAAATGAGAAATACAATAACTGAAATAAAAATTTTTCTAGATGATATAAACCAGATTACAGTAAACATCTGCAGAATAAAAGATCAGTGAACCTGAACACATAGCAATAGAAACTATCCAAATTGAAGCACAGATTAAATACTGAAGTAAAGAAATAGACTCAGTGACTTGTGGGATAATATCAAACTATCTAAGTTCCATGTAATATTTAAGACATTATATAGAAACTAGGCAAATAAGGCTATGAAATGACATCCTAGATACATAAGAAAAGTAATATGCATATATACCATAAATTTTTAATGGAAAAATTTGCCAAGTTACTAAATTTTCATGGTGTAAATAGTAATGTGAGGAGGAGGACTGAGTGAGGAAAAAAGATTCTACAAATGAAGGGAATCTGTACAGAATAATATTCTTAATATATATAATTTGATAATAAAAATAGGCAAAAAAACAGTTGAAATATGGATTATTACTAGTTCATCCCACTTATTTGCATTCCAGAGGAAAGAGTAGTATTTAAATATAGAGCTATGAGCTCAACCATGTATCATATGAAATTATTAATTTTTAATAGCTCAGAGGTGATACTTAGTTAATACATGATTGGAAATAATTCTTCAGTCTAAGTAAGACATTAAAAATCTTACATATTTTCCCACCTTTCTCTGGCTGCCTTAGATCTGGCCTAAATGTTGCATTTTCACTAAGTTCAAAGGAATTCCTGTCACATATAAAGAAGCATAATACCTACCATACATTATATTTAGAGATATACATTTTTAATATTTTCCATAGTTTTTTTGTTTTTGGAAATATATATATAGCCCAGAAAGTTTACTGTAACAAAATATTTTCCAAGTAGTATCCATTTTAAAATCTGATCAAGGCAGATCCAGGTTTTATGGTGCCTAAAGCTTACACAGTTTCGGTGGGGGGAGAAGGATACAAAAGGAAAAGTATAAAAACTATGAATAAAATTAGATATGGAAGTCAATGTTTACTTTGTGTGAGATTGGCACCAAATTACAATTTTGAAAAAGCTGATAACAGCATCATAAAATCCATAAATAGGTAACTTTTTTCTAATTATATAAACATATGGTATGTTTACCTAAAATTTTCACTTCACACTATTTGCCTCCACATCTCTGCAAATGGTACTATCTCGTTCCTTTTTATGGCTGAGGAATATTCCATTGTATATAGGTACCACATCTTCTTTATCCATTCTGTCAGTGGACATTTAGGTTGCTTCCATATCCTGGCTATTGTAAATAGTGCTGCACTGAACATCGGAGTGCATGCATCCTTTCGAATTCTGGTTTTCTCTAGATATATGCCTGGGAGTGAGATTGCTGAGTCATGTGGTTGCTCTATTTTTAGTTTTTTAAGGAACCTCCCTACTGTTCTCCATAGTGGCTGTACCAATTTACATTCCCACAAACAGTGTAGGAGGGTTCCCTTTTCTCCACACCCTCTCCAACATTTATTGTTTGTAGATTTTTTGATGATGGCCATTCTGACTGCTGTGAGGTGATACCTCATTGTAGTTTTGATTTGTATTTCTTTAATAATTAGTGATGTTGAGCATCTTTTCATGTATTTGTTGGCCATAAGTATGTCTTCTTTGGAGAAATGTCTATTCAGGTCTTCTGCCCATTTTTTGACTGGGTTGTTTGTTTTCTGATATTGAGCTGCATAAGCAGTTTGTATATCTTGAAAATTAATTCCTTGTCAGTTGCTTCATTTGCAAATATTTTCTCCCAATCTGAGGGTTGTCTCTTCATTTTGTTTATGGTTTCCTTTGCTGTGCAAAAGTTTTTAAGTTTAATTAGGTCCCATTTGTTTAATTTTGTTTTTATTTTCATTACTCTAGGTGGTGGATTGAAAAATATCTTGCTGTGATTTATGTCAAAAAGTGTTCTGCCTATATTTTCTGTCAAGAGTTTTATAGTGTCTGGACTTACATTTAGGTCTTTAATCCATTTTGAGGTTTTTTTGTGTAGGGTGTTAGGGAGTGTTCTAATTTCATTCTTCTACATTTAGCTCTCCAGTTTTCCCAGCACCACTTATTGAAGAGGCTGTCTTTTCTCCATGGTATATCCTTGCCTCCTTTTTCATAGATTAGTTGACCATAGGTGTGGGGGTTTATCTCTGGGTTTTCTGTCTTGTTCCATGGATCTATATTTCTGTTTTTGTGCCAGTAGCATGCTGTTGTCATTACTGTAGCTTTGTAGTATAGTCTGAGGTCCAAGAGCCTGACTCCTCCAGCTCCATTCTTCTTTCTCAAGATTGCTTTCACCATTCAGGGTCTTTTGTGTCTCCATACAAAGTGTAAAATTTTTTGTTCTAATTCTGTGAAAAATGCCTTTGGTAATTTGATAGGGATTGCACTGAACCTGTAAGCTGCTTTGGGTAGTATAGTTATTTTCATAATATTGATTCTTCCAATCCAAGAACATGGTATATCTCTCCATCAGTTTGTATCATCTTTGATTTCAGAGTACAGGTTTTTTGCCTCCTTAGGTAGGTTTATTCTTAGGTATTTTATTCTTTTTGGTGTGATGGTAAGTGGGGTTGGTTCTTTAATCTCTCTTTCTGATCTTTCATTGTTAGTGTATAGGAATGCAAGAGATTTCTGTGCATTAATTTTGTCTCCTGCAACTTTACCAGATTCATTGACTTCTAGTAGTTTTCTGGTAATATATTTAGGATTTTCTATGTATAGTATCATGTCGTCTTCAAACAGTAACAGTTTTACTTCTTACTTCCCAATTTGGATTCCTTGTATTTCTTTTTCTTCTCTGATAGTCGTGGCTAGGACTCCCAAAACTATGTTGAATAATAGAGGTGAGAGTGAATGTCCTCGTTTTGTTCCTGATCTTAGAGGAAATGCTTTCAGCTTTTCACCATTGAGTATGATGTTAGGTTTGTCATATATGGTCTTTATTGTGTTGAGGTAAGTTCCCTCTATGCCTACTTTCTGGAGAGGTTTTATCTCTCTCAAATGGGTGTTGAATTTTGTCGAAAGTTTTTTCTGCATCTATTGAGATGATCATATGGTTTTTATTCAATTTGTTAATGTGTATCACATTGATCGATTTGTTTATATTGAAGAATCCTAGAAACCCTGGGATAAATCCCACTTGATCAGGGTATGTGATTCTTTCAATGTGTTGTTGGATTCGGTTTGCTAGTATTTTGTTGAGTATTTTTTGCATCTATGTTCTTCAGTGATTTTGACCTGTAATTTTCTTTTATTTTGATATCTTTGTCTGTAGAAGACTTTTTAAAAATAAAATAACTTAGGGAACATCAATATATTAAAGAGATACCCATCGCTTTCTGTTAATACAAATTTAAAAAAATTTGATTTATACTTTATTTCTACAAAATCCATCAGTAAGAATATTGGAGATGATCCAAAGTAAGCAAAAAATTAAAATTGGAGGCTGAAGATTACATAGGCTTATAGCAGATTTTGCAGTTAGATAATTTCTGATTTATTCTCTTTCATGATGTCAATACGTTCTTGATTCATATAGGTAATTACTTGTAACTAATGCCAAATATTTTTGTTGTATCTTATATTGCATCATGGCTAGCAATACATAAGCTCTACAAAAACAGATATCCTCTCTGTTGCTTCAGTTGTGTTCTTGGCACCTATAATAGGTGTTGGGAATACAAATATTTGGTGTGTTAATTTGTTGAATATATTAATGTCAAAACAACCATAATGTAATGGCAATCACTATTTCAGCATCTGCTTTCCAGTTAGAATCATGTGTGCTTTACAGGTATTAACTCATTCAGTACTAATAAGTTAGATAGGTATAGTAGTACATCCAAAAGATTAGATTTTCCAAGGTTCAGAACCAGTTTGGATCAGAGTTGAACTTAAACTCTATGCATCCTTACTCCAAAGTAAATACTTTTAACTATTAATGCTACATTAAATTGCTCAAAATGAACTGAACTTAAAACAATTAGAATAAAATAATAAATAAAAATAGAGAAATTTTAATTAAAATAGATAATCAGTTTCATCATCACACTGATTGCGTATCAAGATCTCAATAGCTACATGTACCCAGCAGATACTGTCTTTGATAGTGCAGGTATAGAACATGCCCATTGTCACAGAAAGCTCTAGTCAACGGTGTTGACCTGGAGCAGGTGTTGGCAACCTTTTTCTGTAAAGAGCCAGATAGTGTTTAGTTGTTGCAAGCCAGACTCCTCTTGCAGCTACTCACCATTGCCATTACAATGCAACACCGCCATAGACAATATTTAAAATGAATCTGGCTGTATTCCAATGCCATTTTATTTATGGCAAATGAAATCTGAGTTTCAGATAACTACATTTTATGAAATATTATATTTTCCTCCAACCATTAGAAGTATAAAAACTATTCTTAACTCTCAGCTCAGATAGTAACAGGCAATGGGCTAAAATTTACTGATTCCTGTTTCAGAATTTCTCTATTTTAATTATAAAGTGCTACACTTTTTATGGAACCCACAAATTTTAGCAAAACTATTATTTATCTTATTATGGAATGGTAACAAGGACTACCTTTTTTTTTTTTTTTTTTTTTTTTTTTTTCGGTATGCGGGCCTCTCACTGCTGTGGCCTCCCCCGTTGCGGAGCACAGGCTCCGGACGCGCAGGCTCTGGACGCGCAGGCTCAGCGGCCATGGCTCACGGGCCCAGCCACTCCGCGGCATATGGGATCCTCCCAGACCGGGGCACGAACCCGTATCCCCTGCATCGGCAGGCGGACTCTCAACCACTTGCGCCACCAGGGAGGCCCAGGACTACCTTTTAAGACTCATTCTCCCATGTTTTTTAACATAATTTGAATATTTCAATATTCAGGGAAGTATAGTTAATTGTCTGAAGACTCGTCTCTCAAACTAGTTGGTGTTCCTTAAGGCTAAAATCCATGTCTAACATTTATTGTAGTAGTCTCAAATTTGCTGTAGGCAAATTTGCTGACCATTAGTAGAAACCTGGCTCCTATTTCTTGAATTAGTGAGTAAATAAGTTTAAAAATTCGAAAATATTTTCACAAGCAATTGCTTGTTATACAGGTAATGTTTCACATACCATGACTCTTACATAGCAAGGAGTGTACAATATAAAGCATTATCATTATAAACACTTTTACAAAATTGATATAAACACTTAAAAAATAATAGTGAAATATGAAAAAGAAAATAGGATTAAGATCATCTTTGGGATTATGTCAGCTGACAATATCAGTTGACAATGTATAAGGTTCTCCAACTTCATCATTTCTAAGAATAGAGTGGTCTACCATTTTTATTTACATGGACGTATTTTTCAAGTCATTTAAGAAACCTAATGAGTATTTACAAGGTTTAGTATACCATTGTAACTTTACTTCTACATCTGAAGCAGCAGATTGAAGATATTTGTTTCTGATTATGTCCTGAAAATTCAGACGATAGTGAAGATTTTATCAGTAATCTAAAAGAAAAATATCTGTAAACTTACTCAAGTGGTTTTCAACATTATGCCCAGGACCTACAACAGAACATAAAGTTGTGGTAGAGTGAGGTGGTGACTGGGCATCAAAAATTACTTTTAAGTTACCAGGAGATTCTAATATGCAACAAGGGTTGGGAATCACTGATTTGACAATACAATCACTGATTTGACATACATACAATTAAGGCTATTTCCTCAATTTTTTTATGATAATAAAATTAGAGTCTGAGCTATCCACAGAATGCATTAACAACAAGTGCACTTCACAGCACACCACTGGAAAGAATAGAGGGCCAAACTCTCTGCTGGTACAGTGATCATCAAAGATTCCTAAACAAATTATTAAATAATTTGTTTAATATCTTAATTTATAACAGGCACCATACATCAGATCCTATGATGTATGAATTTAGGACATAGGTAAAAATAAGATCATAGTAATATAAGGAAGCATAAGATAAAAAATGTCAGATTATATCATATTAAAGAACTAAAGGTTAAAGATACTCAGTATATAAAAATGGTAAATTTAACGTGATTTTTTTAAATAAAAATTCTAAATGTGATATAAGTGGTATTATGGTCCTTCTGAGAAGACTAAAGCAATACAGATGATTTATAGATATATTGGAAATTTTAAGTTAATATTCTCAGGAAATAAATAAAAATAGCAAAGGACTTACCATTAGGATTAATTATTCTAAAAATGATATGAAATCCTTGATAGGAAAATAATTGTCAGTATTAGGATGAAATATGAACCATATTTTCATTTTAAAGTATGTGAAAATGTGTAATTTGTCTATGATTAAGAATACTTCACAGCATTTTACCCTTAGAAGATAAATAATACTGAATTTTATGTCAGGATATATTTTTCATAGTCACATAACTAGTATTTTAACCAGTGATTTTACCAAGATCAATTAAGGACACTTATTCATAGTAAAAATAGTTCATGACACAAGTACATGGAATAATTTTGTATAATATGATAGACATTATGCATGTTTAGGTGATGGTAATTAATAAACAAATGTGAAAAGATTTGTAATGATACAATTTGTATGTATCTCTCCTTTTTATTTTATTTTATTTTTTATTTTTTTTTATTTTATTATTTTTTTTAATTGCGGTACACAGGCCTCTCACTGTTGCGGCCTCTCCCATTGCGGAGCATAGGCTCCTGACACGCAGGCTCAGCAGCCATGGATCACGGGCCGAGCCGCTCCGTGGTACGTGGGATCTTCCCGAACCGGGGCACGAACCAGTGTCCTCTGCATCGGCAGGTGGACTCTCAACCACTGCGCCACCAGGGAAGCCCCTATTTTTTATTTTTTATTTATTTATTTTTTGCGGTACGCGGGCCTCTCACTGTTGTGGCCTCTTCCGTTGAGGCCTCTTCCATTGCAGAGCACAGGCTCCGGATGCGCAGGCTCAGCGGCCGTGGCTCATGGGCCAAGCCGCTCCGCGGCATGTGGGATCCTCGCAGACCAGGGCACAAACCCGCATCCCCTGCATCGGCAGGCTGACTCTCAACCACTGCGCCACCAGGGAAGCCCTATATTTCTCCTTTTTAAACTCATTTTTGTGAGTATATTATATTGGAACTCATGGACACTTGTTATGACTTTCTGTAACAAGTTCTTATGGAATGACAAAAAGTGAATTGTGGTGAAGTGATAAAGTCTCCAATAACCAAAGTTTGAATTTCCTGGTCTGCTGAGCTTTGAATTTGAAAGTTTTACATGTGTGACCTATTTATAGGCATAAAACCCTTAGAATGTTAAAACATAAAAAAGGTACATCAGTATCAAACTAATAATGTAACTTAAAGTCATCAAGGAATCACTTCTGATGATGATTTGAGTTTAGTTTGGGAATGTGTCATTCAAGGATCAATTGTTTTCAGACCTTAATATTTTCTGCAGTGCACAAAAGATCCTACTATTATGAATTTGATTTATGTAGACATAGTCCATTATTTGGTTTTAAATCTTATGTGTCACTCAAGTATCATTGTTCTTAGAAGTCAAAGGGAAAATAATATGGCACTGTCACAAAAGCAATAGTGATTTAGGCTTCCTGGAATATAAAATGATCTGTCAGTATTTTTTCAAAATAACAGATAGCAGTATAACTTAACAGATATAAATGAACATAGATTTCCATAGCTCAGATGTGACTGTGTATTGATACAGGTTAATAACAAATGTGCAAAAATCAACCTAGAAAAAAGAACCTGTGGAAGAGAGAAATGGAGAAATGCTATTTCTAAAATGCTTAGTTAGCCATACAATACACCAGCTTTAAGAGAAAGGAAAACATTCTTTACTTCCTGTTAGATCTTGTATAGTTTTGCAGTTCCTGAGATTTTGACCAAGTTACAGTACACAGAAACTTAGGTAAGCATATTTGCTGGTAAATCAAGCCTGCTGATGCAGTGGTTTTTCTTAGAACATAATGGTAACCTAATATTCTAAATATGTTTTTGATTAGATAAATGTATATAAGTGTATAAGTCATGAATCATTTCAACTTGATTCACCACAATGGTAACACCTCTTTAATACTGCATATTGAGAGTTCAGTTTTATTAGATTTTGAAGACTTGAAATTTGAATTTCAAGATGTTTGATGAAACATCTTGACGGATCCCTAAATATTTAGGTATAGTTCTTAATATTTTTCCAGTAATTATTTCTCTAGATTTAAAAATTTCCATTATTTTAACATCTTTATTGGAGTATAATTACTTTACAATGGTGTGTTAGTTTCTGTGGTATAACGAAGTGAATCATATATATATATATATATATATATATATATATATATATATATATATATACACACACACACATATATCCCCATATCTCTTCCCTCTTGCGTCTCCCTCCCACACTCCTTATCCCACCCCTCTAGGTGGTCGCAAAGCGCCGAGCTGATCTCCCTGTGCTATGTAGCTGCTTCCCCCAAGCTATCTGTTTTACATTTGGTAGTGTAGATATGTCAATGTTACTCTCTCACTTTCTCCCAGATAACCCTTCCCCCTCCCCATGTCCTCAAATCCATTATCTACATCTGCGTCTCTATTCCTGTCCTGCCCCAAGGTTCATAAGCACCATATTTTTTTTTGGATTCCATACATATGTGTTAGCATATGATATATGTTTTTCTCTTTCTGACTTACTTCACTCTGTATGACAGACTCTAGGTCCATCCACCTCACTACAAATAACTCAATTTTGTTTCATTTTATGGCTGAGTAATATTCCATTGTTTATATGTGCCACATCTTCTTTAATCATTTCTCGATGGACACATAGGTTGCATCCCTGTCCTGGCTATTGTAAATAGTGCTGCAATTAACATGTGGTACATGACTCTTATTTATTTATTTATTTATTTATTATTATTTTTTTACAACTTTATTGGAGTATAATTGCTTCAAAATGGTGTGTTTCTGCTTTATAACAAAGTGAATCTGTTATACATATACATCTTCTCCCATATCTCTTCCCTCTTTTGTCTCCCTCCCTACCACCCTCCCTATCCCACCCCTCCACGTTGTCACAAAGCAGCTATCTGATCACCCTGTTACTATGCAGCTGCTTCCCACTAGCTATCTACCTTACAATTGGTAGTGTATATATGTCCATACCTCTCTCTCACTTTGTCACAGCTTACCCTTCCACCTCCCCATATCCTCAAGTCCATTCTCAAGTAGGTCTGTGTCTTTATTCCCGTTTTGTCCCTAGGTTCTTCATGACATTTTTTTTTCTTAAATTCCATATATATATATATGTGTGTGTGTGTGTTAGCATATGGTATTTGTCTTTCTCTTTCTGACTTACTTCACTCTGTATGACAGACTCTAGGTCTATCCACCTCATTACAAATAACTAAATTTTATTTCTTTTTATGGCTGAGTAATATTCCATTGTGTATATGTGCCACATCTTCTTTATCCATTCATCTGATGATGGACACTTAGGTTGTTTCCATCTCCTGGCTATTGTAAATAGAGCTGCAATGAACATTTTGGTACATGACTGTTTTTGAATTATGGTTTTCTCAGGATATATGCCAAGTAGTAGGATTACTGGGTCATATGGTAGTTCTGTTTTTCGTTTTTTAAGGAACCTCCATACTGTTCTCTATAGTGGCTGTATCAATTTACATTCCCACCAACAGTGCAAGAGGGGGTTCCCTTTTCTCCAAACCCTCTCCAGCATTATTGTTTGTAGATTTTTTGATGATGGCCATGCTGACATGTGTGAGGTGATATCTCATTGTAGTTTTGATTTGCATTTCTTGAATGATTAGTGATGTTGAGCATCCTTTCATGTGCGTGTTGGCAGAAATGTCTGTTTAGGTCTTCTGCCCATTTCTGGATTGGGTGGTTTGTTTTTTTCGTATTGAGCTGCATGAGCTGCTTGTAAATTTTGGAGATTAATCCGTTGTCAGTTGCTTAATTTGCAAATATTTTCTCCCATTCTGAGAGAAAATATTGTCTTTTCATCTTGTTTATCGTTTCCTTTGCTGTGGAAAAGCTTTGAAGTTTCATTAGGTCCCATTTGTTTCTTTTGTTTTTATTTCCATTTCTCTAGAAGGTGGGTCAAAAAGGATCTTACTGTGATTTATGTCATACAGTGTTCTGCCTATGTTTTCCTCTACGAGTTTTATACTGTCTAGCCTTACAATTAACTCTTTAATCCATTTTGAGTTTATTTTTGTGTATAGTGTTAGGAAGTGTTCTAATTTCATTCTTTTGCACTTAGCTGTCCAGTTTTCCCAACACCACTAATTGAAGAGGCTGTCTTTTCTCTGTTATATACTCTTGCCTTCTTTATCAAACATAAGGTGACCATATGTGCATGGGATTATCTCTGGGCTTTCTATCCTGTTCCATTGATCTATATTTCTGTTTTTGTGCCAGTACCATACTGTCTCGATTACTGTAGCTTTGAAGTATAGTCTGAAGTCAGGGAGCCTGATTCCTCCAGCTCCATTTTTCTTTCTCAAGATTGCTTTGGCTGTTCAGGTTCTTTTGTGTGTTTCCATACAAATTGTGAATATTTTTGTTCTAGTTCTGTAAAAATTGCCATTGGTAGCTTGATAGGGACTGCATTGAATCTGTAGATTGCTTCGGGTAGTATAGTCATTTTCACAGTGTTGATTCTTTCAATCCAAGAACATGGTATATTTCTCCATCTGTTTGTGTCATCTTTAATTTCTTTCATTAGTGTCTTAAAGTTTTCTGCCTACAGGTCTTTTGTCTTCTTAGGTAGGTTTATTCCTAGGTAATTTATTCTTTTTGTTACAGTGGTAAATGGGAGTGTTTCTTTAAGTTCTCTTTCAGATTTTTCATCATTAGTGTATAGGAATGCAGGAGATTTCTTTGTATTACTTTTGTATCCTGCTAATCTATGAAATTCATTGATTAGCTCTAGTAGTTTTCTGGTAACACCTTTAGGATTCTCTATGTATAGTATCATGTCATCTGCAAACAGTGACCGTTTTACTCCTTCTTTTCCAGTTTGGATTCCTTTTATTTCTTTTTCTTCTCTGATTGCTGTTGTAAAACTTCCAAAACTATGTTGAATAATAATAGTGAGGGGGCTTCCCTAGTGGTGCAGTGGTTGAGAGTCTGCCTGCCGATGCAGGGGACACGGGTTCGTGCCCCGGTCCGGGAAGGTCCCACATGCCATGGAGCAGCTGGGCTCGTGAGCCATGGTCACTGAGCCTGCGTGTCCAGAGCCTGTGCTCCACAACGGAAAGGCCACAGCAGTGAGAGGCCTGCGTACCGCAAAAAAATAAAAATAAAAAAAAATAATAATGAGAGTGGACAACCTTCTCTTGTTCCTGATCTCAGAGGAAATGGTTTCAGGTTTTCACCTTTGAGAACAATGTTGGCTGTGAGTTTGTCATATATGGCCTTTATTATGTTGAGGTAGTTCCCTGTATGCCTACTTTCTGGAGGGTTTTTATCATAAATGGGTGTTGAATTTTGCCAAACATTTTTCTGCACCTATTGAGATTATCATATGGTTTTTATCCTTCAATTTGTTAATATGGTGTATTACATTGATGGACTTGCATATATTGAAGAATCCTTGCATTCCTGGGATAAACCCCACTAGATCATGGTGTATGATCCTTTTTATGTGTTGTTGGATTCTGTTTACTAGTATTTTGTTCAGGATTTTTGCATCTATGTTCATCAGTGATATTGGCCTGTACTTTTTTTTCTATGTGACTTCTTTGTCTGGTTTTGGTATCAGCATGATGGTGGCCTCGTAGAATGAGTTTGGGAGTGTTTCTCCTTCTGCTATATTTTGGAAGAGTTTGAGAAGGTTAGGTGTTATATCTTGTCTAAATGTTTGATAGAATTCTCCTGTGAAGGCATCTGGTCCTGTACTTCTGTTTGTTGGAAGGGTTTCTTGAACCCCTGTAATTCAAATGTTTGTTTGTTTAATGTTGTTTAATGTTGTCCCAGTGGTCTCTGAGACTGTCCTCAATTCTTTTCATTGTTGTTTCTTTATTCTGCTCCCTGGCAGTTATTTCCACCGTTTTATCTTCCAGGTCATTTATCCTTTCTTATGACTCATTTATTCTGCTGTTGATTCCTTCAAGAGTATTTTTAATTTCAGTAATTGTGTTGTTCATAACTGTTTGTATGCCCTTTAGGTTTTCTAGATCCTTGTTAAATGTTTCTTGTTTCTTCTGCATTCTGTTTCTGAGATTTTGGATCATCTTTACTATCATTACCCTGAATTCTTTTTCAGGTAAGTTGCATATTTTGTCTTCATTTATTTTGTCTTGTTGGTTTTTACCTTGGTCTTTCTTCTGTAACATTTTTTTGTTGTTCCATTTTTTTTTTAATGGGTGGTCTTGTATTCCTGTCTTATTGTTTGTTTGAACTGAGACATCTGGCATTGGAGTTTGCAGGCAGTTGCATAGCACTGGCTCTTGGTGCTGAGATGAGGACCTCCAGGAGGCCTCACTCCAATTGATATTCCCTGGGGTCTGAGGTTCTCTGTAGTCCAGCCGTTTGGACTTAGAGCTCTCACTGCAGGAGCTTGGACCCAAGCTCCAGCCTGGGAGCCATAAGCCTGCAAGCTTCATGGCATGGTAAAAAGAAAAAAGAAAGAAAGAAAGAAAAAAAAGAGCAGTACAATATCAAAGAATAAAACACAAAATAAAAGTATAAAGATACAAAAATATATTGGGAAAAATAAAACTGTATTTGAAACAACTGGTCACTGGGGCTTCCTCCAATCCCCTTAGGTGTCTCTGTTTCTCCCACCAGTGCCTGGCAGGGGCCCTAGTTGTGAGGAGATGTGAATTCTGCGTTCTCCTAGTACACCATCTTGACCAAAAGTTCCATTTCTCAGATCAGCTTCTGCAGTGCTTCCTTATATCTTAGTTTGATGTGTTTGAGGTCAGAGAACTTCTCAGTAGTGATGGGAAACTGGGATTTTCACTGCAACCAGACTGAAATTTGATATGGTTTCATACAAAAATTTACGGCAAATGCTGCAAAATCCCGTGGCATTGATTGCAGCTTAATTGGATAGTGTCTACAACTTAGTGGATCATCTTCAGGCCACATGATCTGGTGTCCCTGTGATTTACTGTCAATTGGAAAATGTGCTTCTAAAGAGGTCTAGAATTTCAGCAGAAGGTGCATTTTAATTCTTCTGTTCAGTTTTATGACTAAGGTATAAATTACTACTTGGCCTTTACTTATCTTTCTAACCTGATTTAGTACTGTGTATAGCTCTAAATCCTCTATGCCCAATAAGTTGTTCTTCCTGCTGTTCCCTTTCATTGTTTGAATGACTCTGCCTCTGTGTTTTGGCTCATCCTACTTTTTCTGTTTGGAGTTTGTACCTTCTCCCTCCCCTGTTCCTCCTTTGATTTTACTTAAATGTTTCCTATCCTGTTTTCAGGGTCAAGTTTTTGTTCCAAATTCCATGAAGCCTTTCCTTACTGTCTCACCTTATTGATTTGTTCCTCCCCTGAAATCCTCCATTTATTTTTTCACCATTTGTCTGGAACTTGATCTATACTATGGTTCCTTGTTACATATTTTTTTCATATACATATGACCTATTACTTTCTAATGACTTTAAATATCAAGAGGATCCCTGGCTCAGAAGTTTCATGGTTCAGTCCCTGTGAGATACCAAGAAAAATTGTCTGCAGTTCCTTAGTGATAGTGTTTTTCCTGGTGCTAATATTATTGGCCTGGAAGAGTTGGAGTCACAGGGTTTTATTATAGTCATTTTCTTTTACCCATTTTCAAGTCACCATTCCTAGAGTTCACTAGAACAGCTGTTTATCCAACAAATATTTGAGTACTTAGTGACTGTAGAGCACAGTTCTAGGCTCTGGCAAGAAACTGATAAAAAGACTGAGATATTTGTCCCCATGGAACTTGTACCTTAGGTCCAGAAAATTGCTTAAATGTTGTCACAGTAGAAATTCCTTAGAATTCACTATTCATATGTAGAAAATGAATTGAGCACTTTCATATTCACAAGCTGAATCAAGGACTCATTACCACACAGGTTCTTAGAAGCAGAGGCTTAATTTTGAAAGTATACTGGGTCAGCATATTGAGGGTCAGTATATGTTGGTTTGCAACCTTTATGGGGTACTTCCTAGGTGAAGCCTGAAGCTGGGCCCCCCCTATGTGGAAGGCAGGGAGAGACTAAAAGAGGCAGAGTACATCAGATTGGTAGGTGGCAGGTTTAGTAAGCAAGGGAACTAATTTGTCTTGGGTGGCTGCAAGGGAGTAGATTTCTGCAACCACACATTGAATCTTAACAGTTTATATAGAGGCTTTAACTGGGTTCAGTCATCTGTATCCTTCAGAGAGTCTCAGGGTGTATATATGGGGCAGCTTCTGGGAATGGGGAATGCTAGTGAAACACACATTCCAAGTACAGGAAGACGGGGTGAGGATCCTCCAACTGACTGATTCTAGCTTGTGGGTCTATCTGCAGTCATGTCTTCTTGATGACCTCCCTGAATAGTACTGTAGTTAAGAGCACGGGGCCTGCTCCAAGTTTCAGAAACTGGCTCTGGGCCCTTCTCAAACTATTCCAAAAATTACAGAGGAAGGAACACTTCTGAAATCATTCTATGAGGCCACCCTGATTAAAAAAAAAAACTGACGATATCAAAAAAGAGAAAATTACAGGCCAGTATCACTGAAGAACATAAATGCAAAAATCCTCAACAAAATATTAGCAAACCAAATCCAATAGTACATTAAATCTCACTTGATCATGGTACATGATACTTTTATCCCAAGGATGCAAGGATTTTTTTTAATATCTGCAACTCACTGTGATATACCACATTAACAAATTGAAGAATAAAAACCATATGATCATCTCAATGGGAGCAGAAAAAGCTTTTAACAAAATTCAAATCTATTTTTGATAAAAACTCTCCAGAAAGTGAGCATAAAGGGAATATACCTCAACATAATTAAGGCCATATATGACAGACCCACAGCTAACATACTTAGTGGTGTAAAGCTGAAAGCATTTCCACTAAGATCAAGAACAAGACAAAGATGTCCACTCTCACCACTTTTATTCAAAATAGCTTTGGAAGTCCTAGCCACGACTATCAGGAAAGAAAAGAAATAAAAGGAATCCAAATTGGGAAGTAAGAAGTAAAACTGTCACTGTTTGCAGATGACATGATACTGTACATCGAAAATCCTAGATACTACTAGAAAACTACTAGAGCTCATCAGTGAATTTCATAGAGCTGTAGGATACAAAATTAATACACAGAAATCTGTTGCATTTTTATACACTAACAAAGATTAGAAAGAGAAATTAAGGAAACAATCCCATTTATCATCACATTAAAAAGAATAAAATATCTAAGAATAAACCTAAGGAGATAAAAGATATTTACTCAGAAATTTGTAAGACACAGTTGAAAGAAATTGAAAATGACACAAATGCAACGATATACTGTGTTCTTGGATTGGAAGAAATAATATTGTTAAAATGACCATACTACCCAAGGCAATATACAGATTCAATGCAATCCCTATCAAATTACCAATGGCATTTTTCACAGAACTAGAACAAGTAATTTTAAAATTTGTATGGAAACACAAGTGACCCTGAATAGCGAAAACAATCTTAAGAACAGAGCTGGAGGAATAATGCTACCTGACTTCAGACTATACTACAAAGCTACAGTAATCAAAATGGTATGATACTGGCACAAAAACAGACACATAAATCAATGTTACAAGATACAGAGCCCAGAAATAAGCCCATGTACCCATGGACAGTTAATCTATGATAAATGAGGCAGAATATACAACAGAGAAAAGACAGTCTTCTCAATAGCAGTGCTGGGAAAACTGGACAGCTACATGTAAAAGAATGAAATTAGAACACTCTCTAATACCATATACAAAAATAAAATCAAAATGGCTTAAAGACCTAAATTTAAGTCCAGGTATTAAAAAAACTCCTAGATGAAAACATAGGCAGAACACTTTAACATAAATCACAGTAATAGTTTTTTGGTTCAGTCTCCTAAAATAAAGGAAATCAAAAAATAAACAAATGGGACTTAATTAAAATCTTTTGCACATCAAAGGAAACCATCAACAAAATGAAAAGACAACCTACTGAATGGGAAAACATATTTGCAAATGATAGGACTGATAAGGGGTTAATATCCAACATATATAAACAGGTCATGGACCCCAACATGAAAAAAACAAGCAACCCAATTTAAAAAATGGGCAGAAGAACTGTGTAGACATTTTTTCCAAAGGGGAAATGCAGATGGCCAATAGTCACATGAAAAGATGCCCACTATTACTAATCATTGGGAAATGCAACTCAAAACCTCAGTGAGGTATTGCCTTACACCTGTCAGAATGGCTACTACTACTTAAATCTTGTCTGACTTTAAACCAAAGAAAAGAAAGAAAAAAATAAAGCATGTTAAAAGATAAGGAAAAACAATTCTGAAGTGAAAAGAGGATCAGAACCAGACTCAAATATGATGTAGATGTTACAATTATAAGTGAAGATATTTAAAATAACTATGATTAATATATTAAGGCCTGCAATGAAAAAAGTAATGTTAGCAGAGAAACAAACTCTATGGAAGAATCAAGTGAAAAAATAGAAATCAAAAGAAAACTAACAGAAATGAAGAATTCTTTGTTTATCAGTAGACCAATATGGTCAAGCAAATACAGTTGACCCTCGAATAACACGAGGGTTAATTCACATGTAACTTATAGTCAGCCCTCTGTATGTGTGCTTCCCCTGCATCCATTGATTCAACCAACCAGGGACTGTGTAGTACTTAGTATTTACTATCAAAAAGTATTCACATATAGGTGGACACCTGCAATTCAAACCTGTGGTTTTGTTTTGTTTTGTTTGCAGTATGCAGTCCTCTCACTGTTGTGGCCTCTCCCATTGCGGAGCACAGGCTCCGGACGTGCAGGCTCAGCAGCCATGGCTCACGGGCCTAGCTGCTCCATGGCATGTGGGATCTTACTGGACCGAGGCACGAACCCGTGTCCCCTGCATCGGCAGACGGACTCTCAACCACTGTGCCACCAGGGAAGCCCCAAACCTGTTTTTTTAACAGTTAACTGTAATGAGCTAGCTTGGAGTTAGGTAAATAGAAACTTTCCCAATTAACTTGCAAAAGAAAAAAGAGAATGAGAACAGAGTAGAGCATCTAAGAACTGTGGGACAATTTGAAAATAAATAATACTTTTGTGATTCAAATAAGAGGAGAAGAGGGAAGAGAGTAGAAGAAATTTTTGATATTATAATGGCTAAATACTCTCCAAATTAATGAGATACTAACTACAGATCCAAGAGCAGAACATAAACTAACGATCTACTCTTAGGCATATAGTCAAACTTCTTAAAATTATGGACAGAGAAAATCTAAACAAACACCTTACCTAAAGAGGAACAAGGGTAAGAATTATAGCCAACTTCTCATCTGAAACCATGTGATTAAAAAGGGAGTAGAGTGAAATATTTAAAGTGTTGGGGGAAAAAAACCCTGCACAAACCTAGAATACTATATCCAGTGATGTCCTCTTTCAAAAGTTAAAGAATTACTCTCAGGCACACAAAATTGAAGTAATTCATCTCCAGAAGATCTGTTCTTCAAGAAATATGAAAAGAAGTTCTTTAGGAAGAAGGAAAATTATATAGATCAGATACTTGGGTGTATATAAGGAAAGGAGGAACTCCAAAAATGAAGAGCTAAAATAAAATCTTTTATATTTGGATCAATTATGAATAACAAAATTAACTGCTTAAAGTATTATCTATGTGGTGGGTGATTATAGCATATAGAGAAATAAAGTGAATAATAGCAACGTCATTAGTGATGGGAGGGAAGAATTGGGAATATTGTTATAAGGTAACTACTGCACGTGAAGTGTTATAGTGCTACTTGAAAATGAACTTACATTAATTAAAAATGTATATTGTAAACCTTAAGGAACCACAAAAACTTAGTTTTTTTTTAAAGCTGTGTATGCTGATTTGCTAAAAGATAAAACTTTATGAAATAATCAATTAAAACTAGAAAAGGCATAAAAAGAAGGGGGGAGGAAACAAGTGCATTAAGTAGGAAACAGTTACAAACTTGGTAGATATAAGTCCAACTATATTAAAAATCACTTTAAATGTGAATGTTCTAAATATGTTAATTAAAATACATGCTTGCCACTGGGCTTTTTAAAAAGCACACACAAGACCCAACTCCAGGTTATTCATGAGAAACCCAATTTAAATATAAAGACAAGCTAGAGGGAGAGAAAGATACACCATGCTAACAATAATTTTTAAGAAAAGCTGACATAACTGTATTAATTTTAGACAAAGGTGACTTATGAATAAAATTATCAGGGGTAAAGAGGGATGGGGGCATTTATCCAAGAAGATGTAACAATCCTTCATATGTGTGTGCTTATAGAGAATCAAAATACTTAAGAAAAGAAGGTTCTAGAACTACAAAAACACTATTGTGTTGGAGACTTTAATACCTCCATTATCACTAATTGACAGATCCAGAAGTCAGAAAATCAGTAAGGATATAGCTGAACTGAATAGCATCATTAATCAACTGGATCTAATGGACATTTATAGAATAGTGCATCCAATAATAGCTGAATACACATTCTTAATTTTTCTTGAAACATTGACCAAGATAGACACATTCTGAGCCATAAAACACACTTTAACAAATTTAAAATAATAAAAAGCATACAATGTGTATGCTCAAACAGTTACAGATTTAAACTAGAAATCAATAATAGAAAAATACCTGGAAAATCCTTAAATATTTGGAGATTATTTACCACATTTTAAAATATCACATAGGTCAAAGAAATCTTGAAATTTAAAAATATTTTGAAGTAAATGAAAAAAAAGTGTATCAAAATTTGTGGGTTGCAGTAAAAGCAGTGCTAGAGGGAAATTTGTAGCATTAATATGCATATATTAGAAAAAAATCTAAAATCAATAGTCTAAGCTTCTGCCTTAGGAAACTAGAGAAAGAAGAGCAATTGAAGCCTGAAGAAAGCAGAAGAAAATAGTTAGAGCATCAATCAATTTGAAAATAGGGAAAGAGAGAAAATCAATGAAATAAAAAGCTGGTTCTATGAAAAGATGAATAAAACTTGATAAAGCTCTAACCAAGCTAACCAAGAAAAAAGACATATACCAACATCAGAAATGAAAGATGATGCTACCTATATACACACACATAAAACAGTGGAATATTACTCAACCATAAAAAATAATGAAGTTTTGTCATTTGTGACAACATGGATGGACCTCTAGGGTATTATGCTTAGTGAAGTAAGTCAAAGAAAGACAAATACTGTGTTTTTACTTATATGTGGAATCTAAAAAATAAAACAAATGAATGAATATAACAAAACAAATAGACTCAGATACAGAGAACAAACTAGTGATTACCAGAGGAGTGGGGGTATGCTCAAGATAGGTGAAGAGGATTAAGAGGTACAGACTGCTAGGTATAAAGTTACAATGGTGTAATGTATAGCACAGGGAATATAGCCAATATTTTATAATTTTATATGGAATATAATTTATAAAAATATTAAATCACTATGTTGCACACCTGAAACTAATAAAATATTGAGTCACATATACTTCATAAAAGATTTTGAAGAAACAAAAATGAAAGAAGGGTAATAACTGGTCAAAATGATATTAAAAGGAGTATAAAGGAGTACTATAAAGAACTCTATGCCTGTATTGAATTTGATAATCTAGATAAAATAGACCAATTCTTTGAAAGATACACATAACCCAAACTCACACAAGGATAAATAACCTGATAATAAATGAGCCCCATATCAAAGAAATTGAGTCAATAATTAATAATTTTTCAAATGGGAAAGCATCATGACCAGTTGGTTTCACTGCTGAATACTACCAAATATTTAAGGAAGAAATTATACCAGTTCTCCAAAATTTCACTACCTTAGCCAGGTAATCAAAGTCTGCATCAGCACTGATAAGTATATTGGTAGTGCATATTATTCATGTGAGGTGACAGAAATAGTATTTTATTGCTGCGGTCTTACAAAAACCGTAACCCCAGTCTAATCATGATTTAAAAAAAAGTCAGATCACAGTTGAGGGAAGTTGACCAATACTCCTTGAAACTGTAAAGGTTATCAAAAATAACAGAAGTCGAGAATCTGTCTTAGTCAAGAGGATCTTTAGGAGAAAAGAGAACTAAATGTAATGTGTTTTTTGTGGTATCCTGTATGCATTATTGGAGCAGAAAATGGACGTTAGGTAAAAACTAGGGAAATCTGAATAAAGCATGGACTGTAGTTAACAATGATGCTATAATTAATAATATACTGTACTAATGTAAGATGTTAATATTAGGGGGAAAATGGATGGGGGGAAATTTCTGTACTATCTTTGCAATTTTTCTGTAAATTTAAAACTTCTAAAATAGTTTATTTTAAAAAGTATCTCTATCTAATGGCTCAAATTCTCTGTATCTCAGAACAAAGCAATGTATTTAACTTCTCTATACCCAGTTTTCTGATCTGCAGAATAGGAATAATATTATTCTCTTAGAGAGATATCATAAAGTGGAAATAAATTGATGCAGGTAGAGAATTTAGAAGAATGTCTTACATATAATAAGCACTCAGTAAATGTTAGTTTTATCAATGATGATGATGATTTTGTTATTGTCAAGAAGTCCCACCTAGCAATATCTTTTTCCAAAGAAAGCTCCTTTGGTGTTTTAAGATAGAATGATGGCATGTGACCTGACCTTGGTCTTCCTCTAGTGGTGAATTGTCAGAACTGGGAGCTACTATTTGCTGATTTATTTTTTCCAAGACTGCTATGGAAGAGTGCAGACCTAATTTCCATAGGCTTATTCACTCCACAGATTCTAAATCAGAAGTGGGGAGGATGAAACTACTTTATTTTTGTTGGCAATCTCCTCCCCACATTATATCTTTAACCCCCACTTTGAATGTTTCCTTCTTCTTACTCTAGTAGGAAAGACTTTTGAAGACATTGCTTCCTTTGCAGACCATAGGTCTAATAGGTAATTAAGTTACATTATTATCTTACTATGTTTATTATTATATAATGTTTGTTTTAATTAACTTAATATGTTTAACTTATTGTCATGTTTATTTTCTGTCTCTCTACCTCTTATACCAGAATTTGAGCTCCGTTGGGTTGGAGATCTTTACTTAAATTTGTCACTTAAGTGTTTCAAGTGTCTCTACAAACAATTCATGCCATTTTATAGATACCTACTAGATATTTGTGGTACATTGAATACATATATAATGCAATCATCTTCTATCATTATGTGGCTTATCTTTCTAATTTGTTTTTGTTTTATTTTGTTATACTAATGATTTTAAATATTATTTCTTTATAAGGTTAAATTTTATGGTTAGGCTTTTGCTGTCACAAAGCATCTTTCCATAATCAATATCAAGAACCTTAATTTCTTCTCTAAAATTACTTATTAAAAAAAATAAATTAATTTAAAAAATAAAAATAAAATTACTTATTTTTTATTCTTCAGTTTATATGGAAATTAAAAAAAATAGGACAGCTTATTATTTTTGATATGGTTAGTCAATTGTCCCAGGAGTATTGATTGAACCTTTCCTACTGATTTTTGTGCTACAAAATCTTGTACCATATTTCTAGGTAAGCATTAGTCTATTCTGTTCTTTTCATATATGTCTATCATTTGGCTAATGCCATTGTCTTAATAATAAAAGTTGTGTTTTCTTCTTTTGATTTTCCAAAGTTATGTTGATTATTCTTGGACACTTACTCTTTGATGTTAATTTGAGAATTACCTTGTCATTTGTCTATGAAAAGCTCTTTTAGAACTTTCATCAGATCACACTGAGTTTACAGCTTACTTAGGGGAAAAATATCTTCACCGTATTTAATCTTCCTACCTTCATACTTTTAAACTTTTAAATTGAGATATAATTGAAATATAACATGTTAATTTCAGGTGTACAACATAGTGATTTGATACTTGTATATATTGTGAAATGATCACCATAATGTCTAGTTAATATCCATTACCACACAGAGTTAGTTTTTTTCTTGTGATTAAAACTTTTAAGATCTACTTTCTTAGCAACTTTCAAATATACAATATAGAATTAACTATAGTCTCCAAGCTGTACATTACATTCTGTGACATTTTATAACTGGAAGTTTATACCTTTTGCCCCACCTCCAACCATTTTGCCTACCGCCACACCCTACCTCTGGCGACTAACAATCTGTTCTCTGTATATGTGAGTTTAGTTTTTGTTTTTGTTGTTTAGGTTACACATATAATTGAGATCATAGGTATTTGACTTTCTCTGTCTGACTTAATTTACTTAACATAATGCCCTCAAGGACAATCTACATTGTTGCAAATGGCAAGGTATCCTTCTCTTTTACAGCTGAATAATGTTCCATTGTATATTTTTCTTTATCCATTCATCCATTGGTGGACACTTAGCTTGTTTCATGTCTTGGCTATTATATATAATGCTGCAGTGAACATGGGGGTGCATATATCTTTTTAAATTGGTGTTTTCATTTTCTTAAGGTATATACCCAGAAGAGAAATTCCTAGATAATGTGGTAGTTCTATTTTTAATTTTTGAGGAAACTATGTCATTTTCAATGGTGGTTTTACGTATTTACAATCCCACCAATAGTGCACAAGATTCCCCTTTTCTCTGCAACCTCACCAACACTTGTTATTTATTCTCTTTTTGATGATAGCCATTCTAATAGGTGTGAGGTGATATCTCTTTGTGGTTTTGACTTGCTTTCTCTGATGATTAGTGGTGTTGAAAACTTTTTTATATACCTGTTGGCCATTTGTATGTCTTCTTTGGAAAAAATGTCTATTGAGTTCTTCTGCCCCTTTTTACTAATTGTTTGCTTTCTTGCTATTAAGTTCTTTACATATTTTGGATATTAGTCCCTTATCAGATATGGCTTGCAGATTTTTTTTTGTTTGGTAGGTTTTCTTCCCTTTTTGTTGATGGTTTCCTTTGCTTTGCAGAAGCATTTTAGTTTGATGTAGTTCTGCTTGTTTTTGCTTTTATTGCCTTTGCTTTTGGTGTCAAATCCAAAAATCATCACCAAGACTGATGCCAAGGAACATACTGCTTATGTTTACTTCTAGGTGTTTTATGGTTTCAGATATTACATTCAAATCTTGAATCCGTTTTGAGTCGGTTTTTGTGTATCATGTAAGATAATGGTCCAGTTTAATTCTTTTGCATGTGGCTATGCAGTTTTCTCAACACCATTTACTGAAGAGTGTGTCCCTTCCTCATTGTATATTCTTGGCTCCTTTGTCATAAATTAATTGATCATATATGCCTGGTTTTATTTCTGGGTTCTTTATTCTGTTCCATTGATCAATATGTATGTTATGTCAGTACCCTACTGCCTTGATTACTATAGCTTTGTAATATAGTTTGCAAGTATATCCATATTTTATCTTTTTCTCTGTTACAGGTTTTCTTCTAAGGTTGTAAATTATTCATTTAATTTTACTCAAGAATTTCTTGATTATATATTGATTAAATTATTTCTAGCTACTTATAGTATGTGTTGCTCCTGTTAAGAGTATTTTCCTAAAACCTTACTACATTTTTAAAAAGACTTTATTTTTTAGAACAGTTTGAGGTTTACAACAAAATTGAGAGAAAGGTACAGTGATTTTTCTAACTTCCTGCCCCCATACATACATGGTCTGCCCCATTACAAACATAGATCACCAGAATGGTACCATTTTCACCAAAGATGAACTTACATTGACATATTATAACCACCAAAAGTCCATCATTTACCTCAGTGGGCACTCTTGTTATGGTACTTTTTATGGATTTGGGCAAATAAAAAATGGATTGTATCCATCATTGTAGTATCATAGAGTATTTTCACAACCCCAAATTCCTCTGTGTTCTGCCTATTTATCTTCCCCTGCCTCCACCCTGGTAATCACTGATCTTTCTTCTGTATCTACAGTTTTACAGTTTCCAGAATGTTTCATAGTTGGAATCATACAGTATGTAGTCTCTTTAGTTTGGCTTCTTTCACTTAGTAATATGCATTTAATGTTCCTCCATGTATTTTTATGGCTTGATAGCTCATTGGTTTTTAGGGATGGAAAATAGTCCATTATCTGGATTTACCACAGTCTTTTTATCCCTTCACTTACTGAAGGGCATTTTGGTTGTTACCATGTTTTAGCAATTCTAATAGGTATGTGGTGGTCTATCATGGTTGCCCAAATCATTTTGGGTATAGCAACTTTTTTCATGACAGTCTATATTCATTTAATACTTTTAGTAATTGTATGACAAGATTGTATGGGTCTCTATTTTCTCTTGGGTCTATATTGGCAATTTATTGAAGATTTCTGATTTAAAAATTACTTGTTCTGGTTCCAAACATAAAGTAATAAAATGCAAAATATACACAGAAAAAGCCAAATCTCTGCTCAAAGATACTAATCTTCTTCAGATATTATGGACAGAACAGAAATGTATTGATGAGTTCTAAAGCCAAAAACAGTTTGAATTGTGTTCATAAGTCTGTTTATTCACTTCCCAAGTTTAAAAGAATAATGAAGATAGTAATTCCATTTTATTGACCTTTATCTGAGTCTTCAACTAACTGTTGAGGACTGGGTTTTAGTTGTGGCTTGATTCCATGTTAAATTTGATACAAGGTCCAGACATTTTATTTGATTTTAGTAAACAAAAATTAGGGATGAACAAGATTTCCAAGGTGAATTAACATATGTGACCACAGAGATACTATAAACTGTCAATGTTTTTTAGAAAAAAATAGGTAAATGATAGGGATGGACAAAAAGCTTTTTTCATAGTCTTTCTTGGAAATGAGATTTTCACATGGCATTTGAGATGGGGACATCATGCGTACATGATAATGTAAGAGGACACTGCTAATGACTTGGAAAGAGTCTATTTCTGTTATTGCTTATTAAAGATATGGTGTAATGCCCAAATACTGCTCCATCATTTTCTCAATGTTTCTTCCTGATGAAAGTTGCTCTCAGCGGATAAATCATTACTCAGATCTGAGAATAGTTGTGGCTGCTGTGCATATTTAAATACTGCCAGGGAATGAGATTACCAAATTGGACAGAAACCTGGTTTTTGTACCTTCTTGTGCAGAGACAACAGATCATTTTCCAAGTTATTCTGTTTCAAATTGCCTACTTAACACCTGTGAACAACATAAAGAGAAGGAATAGTGGACACAGATATGTTTACTCTGACAGTGGGAGCCAGGATTTTGTGATCCTGTCATGCTTTGGAGAGCCTCCTTGATCTTGCAGAAGACATATTTTTCATTAAACTTATAGAGTATACATAGTAGTCATTTTTTATAGGAGAATCAGGTGGCTGAACATTTACTTTCTCCTTTCATTCTACCTTATTACTATCATCATTTATCATTATTTTGTAATTTCTTCCTTTTTGGGGGGAAGTTTATCTACTTACTGATGTGGTGGGAATTTCCTGTATTTGTATTTTTAAAATTTTATCATTTTAACAGATTTTGGAACCCTGACTTCCATTAAAAGATGATCAGTAATTGGCATTGTCCAGAATTATTCCTAAAAGGCAAGTGCCTGCTTTGAAAACATTTTTTAAACTTGTTTACAGTCCATTAATTGGCTTTTGCTTCTGTGACATTAGCATCATTAATGTTTTCCCCTTTAGAATAATAATTTTCTTTTCCTTTTGTCTTCATGTTACTAAAATAAACTTTTAACATTATCATTTAAATTCTAAAAATAATTACTTTTCTTTTAAAAATAAAATATTTGGTGAAAATAATGCTTACACTTTACTATTTTCTTATTTGGATAATCAAATAATGTAGAAGGTGCTCTTCTTATATATTCTGCAATCATACAAACATACTTCAAAAAGAAACAGTAGCAGAAAATTGAACTAAAAAAAAATCCCTCCAAAGATTTAATATATCACTTTTCTTGTGACTGAGTAGTATGTGAAGGTGTGAAAGCAATGATTTGAAAAATTTACTCTTCAGAATAAGTATCACATTGGTACTTGATATTCATTCCAGTTCTTTCCTGTTTGTCCTCCCTGGACAAATTCTGGCTTCCTTTATTTTTTCAGTACCTTATTTATAAAGAATTCATTTTTTCATTGGCTTTGAGACATATTAATTAACTACACTCAATTCTTGCCAGACTTTTGCCTGATTTGTCTGTCCTCTTTTTTTTTTTCCTGTAAATGGGGATTAAACCATCTTCAGAAAAGTGTGATTATTTAGGTGAACTATATTGCCATTTAGCATTCTGATTTTGGAACTAAAAAGGATAAGATGTTTTTTTTTCTATCACTAGGAAAACTTGTGACTAATGGAGTAGAGAATCTACATGGTTCATTCCTACACATTTTCTCAGAGAATTCATTTTCCAAAATCCATTGGCCAAAATGGTAAACCAACTGTGTATCAATACAAATTACTTTAAAAATTCACAGTTCTAAAATAAATTACTTTATGTCTTAGTTAGTCTTTATGATTTGATGACTCTTAGACAAAGCACACTTTGCTGTTAGAACAAACCCAAGAATCCTCTTCCAAGATTTCCTTATCTTAATACCAAGCATGAAAGGGATAATCAAAATGAAGATGGAGGAGGGAAAGATGATGACTGTGGAAAAGAAATATTTCCCTATGTACAAAATTATGTGATTATGGCATTTGAAAAAGACTGTCCATCTCAAATACTTTTGAGGAATTAATGTTGATGACGGAGAGGGGTTTGGAAATTGTGATTGGCCATCTAATTTTTCTGTATAGATGAGCAGTTTATTTAGGGTTTTAGCATATTAAAATATTTGTCATATCCTGTGGGATAAGCATGCTTTGTTATTGTAAAACTTGCATGACAAAATTAGATACTTCATGGGGTCAGTAATAGATGGTATGGTTTAAAAGGAGCACAGAGGAACAAGATTTAAGGCCCAAGTCTTAGTCATTGCCCTATGGCTATTCCTTTAAGTGTATCTTATGTAGTAAAATATATAACATGTACTGAGAGTTTACTCTGTGCTACGTACTATGCTAAACCTTTACAGGCATTATCTTATGTAGTCTCAGAACAAATTGCAGATGAGCAAAGAAAAAGAGGTTTAGAGAGAAGTGACTTGCCCAGATTCATGGAGTTGTTAATACATGGGAGAGCAGGGATTTGAAATCAGGCAATCTGATTACAGAGCCCTCAGTCTATATTTGCAGAACAGTGGGCCGGCTTAGAACTGCCAATGTTGACCAGCTCTGTTTATCATCTCTTCCATAGTACTTTGAAAGAGTACCACCAGACTCCATCAGAGCATGCTCTTTAGGACACTACTTTACATTAATAAAATACGGAACAGGTACATGTTTCCTTTGTTAGGCTAATATTCAATATTTAGGAAAATAAAAAGTCAGTTATATCTAGGTAAATTTCTTGGTAAAAGTAATCAAACCAATAAAGTCATATCTATTGCCTTTTTTTATTTAACTTTGTCTAACTGAAGCAAAGCCCCCTAAATACAATCATCGTTTTCTTCATAATATCAATCATATATTAAACACACACATACACTTCTAATTTTCAATGGACTAAAATTTCAAAACTGGGAATAATTCTATAGTTTTATTCTCAGTATAATGAGGAAAAAATGTAAGTTTTCTTTTAAGGAGACCAACAATAGGAAAGTAGCTTTCAGTTGGTTAGTTTTTCATGCAGAAATGCTTACCTTTTTGGATTGAATATATATCTTTTAATTAATTAATATTTTTGGCAACTGTTGCTGTGTGCAGGCTTTTCTCTAGCTGCAGCAAGTGGGGGCTACTCTTTGTTGCAGTGTGCGGGCTTCTCATTGTGGTGGCTTCTCTTGTTGCAGAGCACAGGGCTCTAGGTGCACGGGCTTCAGTAGTTGTGGCACACAGTCTCAGTATTTGTGGCTCGCAGGCTCTAGAGTGCAGTAGTTGTGGCACATGGGTTTTGTTGCTCTGCAGCATGTGGGATCTTCCTGGACCAGGGCTCGAATCCATGTCCCCTGCATTAGCAGGCGTATTCTTAACCACTGCACCACCAGAGAAGTCCCTGTATACATATCTTTTCTAGAAGATGTATATACAGATGAAACTCTGTTACAGGTGGATAGAGGCATGTACCCGTTTGTCATTGCACTTGGTATAGCTACAACTTAATTTCCAATAATGTAATTAACAGCTATCTACTCTAACATATGAATCTAGACTCTCCATAAGCAAAGAACTGTGCATCCCTAGTGACTTTCACAGATTCTGGTTTAGAGTAAGCTCTCAATTACTGTATGTAAAATTAATTAATAAAACATACTCATGAAATTATATATTTTAGTTAAGAAATTATGTCTTGTGTAAAAACATGGTAATCTAGGAAGAATTGTATGACAAAATTATTTTGTACTTGACTGCAACTAATTGTAACTTATAAATACTATATTTTAGTGTATGTAATTTATGGATCTCTTTATTTTCTTTTTTAAAGGCTTATAAGGCTCTATTTTGCTTATAGTAGACTTTCCTAAGGGATCTAGATAAGGGTACAAATAGGATAAAGGTTATATACAGACACACACACACACACACACACACACATATAATTTATGAGAGCAAAGGAAAAATGATTTAGAATACTACTCAGTTTTCTTATGGTAAAATACTCAAATTATGGTTTTAAAAATAGCTCTTAAAATATTCAAACAATTTATTGATTCCTCTCATAAATGTATCATAATGGTCCGAAATAGCATTCCTCTCTCAACCCTTATTGTCCAATTCATGTATTTTTCATTTTGTCTGACTACCTATTAAAACACTGTATCAGGGATAGGCCAAATATTAGGGAAGTGCTTGGATTCTGGATTGAGCCTTTTTTTTCTGTTTTGAGCTGAGTAATTCTACAGCATGAATGTTGTTACAGTGAGGTAAGTCACTTTAAAATATGGCCCAGGTGCTGCTTTGGGTGTATTCATGATGTGTACAAGTGGCTGTTTGTTTTATATTCACAACTGACGTCTATTTTATTACTACAAAATGAGTCATTGTTTTAATACTCCTATGAAGACTTAATGCATTCAGATATGTTCAATCGATTAGAAATCTCCCTTAGGATAGCACAGAGGTTTTATTTTTTCATTTCTAATTTTTTTTTTTTTTTTTTTTTGTGGTGTGTGGGCCTCCCACTGTTGTGGCCTCTCCTGTTGCGGAGCACATGCTCTGGATGCACAGGCACAGTGGCCATGGCTCACGGGCCCAGCCGCTCCACGGCATGTGGGATCTTCTGGGACCGGGGCACGAACCCGTGTCCCCTGCATCGGCAGGTGGACTCTCAACCACTGCACCACCAGGGAAGCCCTCATTTCTAATTTTTAAAGCAACATGTGCTTGATGAAATATTCCAGATCAGTAAACAATCTTAAAGACTGATGGTCTCTTAAATCCCTTGAAACACAACCAGTGGATGATGATTGCTCCATGAAATTCCAACTCTGTTTTGGAGAATGATTCTTCAGAAGCCATAGAAAGAAACACTGTTTTAAAAATATTTAGCACCCTTTGAGACTATGAGGTTTCTGGAGGATATGACCTCTTTTCCCCTTCCTCGTTTCTTTCTCCCTTTTATATATACTTTTTCCAACAAATAGAGTGGGCATTTAACATATTTTAGGCCCCATGCCACATCCTGGGAATGTAAGCCTGAATAAGACACAGTTCCTATCCTTTAGGGTCTTATAATCTATTTAATAAGAGGAACAACTAAGAAGAAAATCCCCAGTAGAATATCACACTGTCACTGGTAGATCTCTACCTGTTATTTAAAACCAAACCAAAACACTTTCTTGAAAGGCTTTACCAAAGGTATGTCATATATTAAAATTGTTAAAGGTTCTAGCAAACTTATATCCTGAAAAGAAAGGCAACCTCTAACTGTAATTAAAAGCTAGAGTTTTAAAAACTTTTCAAGTCATAATTTTCATGAATAAAATCACAATATATTTTTAGAATTTTTATAGGAGTATAGTTGATTTACAATGTTATTTCTGCTATACAACAAAGTGAATCAGTTATACATATATTCACTCTGTTTTTAGATTATTTTCCTAGATAGGTCAGTACAGAGTATTGAGTAGAGCCCTGTGTTATACAGTAGGTCCTTATTAGTTATCTATTTTATATATAGTAGTGTGTTTATGTCAATCCCAATCTCCCAATCCCTTCTCCCCTCCTTCCCCCCACCCCAGTAACCATAAGTTTGTTTTCTATGTCTGTGAGTCTGTTTCTGTTTCATAAATAAGTTCGTTTGTATCATTTTTTATATTCCACATATAAGCAATATCATATGATACTTGACTTTCTCTGTCTGACTTACTTCACTTAGTATGATCATCTCTAAGTCCATCCATGTTGCTGCAAATGGCATTAATTCATTCTTTTTTATGGCTGAGCAATAGTCCATTGTATATACGTACCACATCTTTATCCATTCATCTGTTGATGGACATTTAGATGGCTTCCATGCCTTGGCTATTATAAATAGTGCTGCTAAAAGCATTGGGATGCATGTATCTTTTTGAATTTAGAGTTTTCTCTGGGTATATGCCCAGGAGTGGGATTGCTCAATCATGTGGTAGTTCTATTTTTAGTTTTTTAAAGAACCTCCATACTGTTCTCCATAATGGGTCCTACACTGTTGGTGGGAAAGCTAGATGTTTTAATAACATATATTTAATAACATGTTCAATGAGGAGATCTTTAATTAAAAATAGCACTAAATCCTGAAGATCTCTCTTCTGTGAATTAACAGCTCCAGGAATGAGACTAGGTTGTGGGATATAAGAACAACTGACATAGCAGAATACTGAATCTGAAGTAAATTGAGCCCTACCCCTGCCAACCTGGTACCCAAAATCTCCTCTGTAGTCTTCCTTGTGGAGATTAAAGTGTTTCTTGGATACATGTTTAGCTTTACAGTGTCCCCTTTCAGTCCTTGTTTATACACCATTTATGAATTCTTACACCTCTTCTACTTATGGTAAAAACTATATCATGACTAATGTATATCATTCTAAATATATCATTCTAAAATGCTGGATATAAGTTGATTTTCTTCTGTGGAGTTTTTCTTTAGGAGATTCTCAAATGTTTCTAAAAGCAGTCCTTGATTTTGCATACTTTATTTACTACTTGGCCTTATTTGAAATTTCTAAAAAGAAATTAGAATTAGTCTACTTATATGCTGGAATTTGTGGAGTGGGATAGAGAATTTGAAAATTCCTTTTCATGTTGTATTAATCTGTTATTATGAAATGGCTTTTAAAATTATTTCCCTGATTTATATAAACATATAAAATATGAAATAAGCCTGCTCATAACAAAACTCATATTTAACCACTAATAGTATTTTAGCATCAGTGTTGGTATTCTTATATATTTCTTATATACTTGTTATCATACTGTATATACACAGCATTAATCCTCTTTTTAAAATTAACATGAGCTTTTTTTCCCTATCTCATTAAAAGATTCCTATTTAATGGCTGCATTATATTACATGATATGGTTCATTTCTCTGTTCTTGGGTTTTTAAAGTTGAATCAATATTTCAAAGTATTAAATATTTTCTTTCATTATTTCAAACTTTCCATACACTATCCTCTCCCCTTTGTCATCTGATCTTTGCTACAATTAAGGAAACACCCTAATGTTATCAAAGGGCAGTCCTTCCACCTGTGCTTCACGTCCATCCTATTTCATCAGGTTATTAATCCTGAAATTTCTTCTGCACCATCAATTCTTCCCCATCTATTATATTCATCAAAATAAAACATTCTTTAGGTTCTCCCAACTATTAAAAACAAAAAAAGCAAACCCTTGCTTCTTTTAAAATATAACCACATTTCTTTCCTCCGTTTTATAGCACAGCTTCTTGAATGAGTTGTCAGTAGCAAAACTTTCTCATCTGCATTTTACTCTTCATCAAGTTCAGCCAGACTTCTGCTCTTCACTACCCTACTCAATCTGCTCTTACCAGATCACCAGTGACCACTATGTTACCAAATGCTAAATGACCCCTTCTCAGCTCTCAGATTACCTTATCACGAGGCTCATTCTGTCTAGTTTGACCAATCCCATTTTCTCTAAATAAATATTATTCTCGGTTTCTTTTGTATTATACTCTATTGGATTTTCTCCTGACAGCTTCCCTCCCATCTCCATTGCTGGCTGCTTTTCTAAGTTTGTTTTTAGGACTCAAATTTGTTACCATTTTCTTCTCTATTTATAACATCTTCTAGAAAATCTTATCCATTGTCATACCTGAAAAAGTCTAACTGCTAATTAACACTTCAGTCTTGATCTCTCATCTGAACTCCAAACTCATAACCAGCTGCTACTGTACATCTCCACTTAAATATCTTGTAAGTATCTGAAAGTTAACATAGCTCAAATTAAAGTCTTAGTCCACAAACACCTTTGGTTATGTACACCTCAGTAAAGTTGCCACCATCTACCAGTTGCTTAAGCAAAAAAAACATACCAGGTACCATTGATTCCTCTGTTTTCTTAATCTCCAGGACCAATCTGCCAGGAAATGCTGCCACCTGGAACTCATCATGGTTTCGATGTGTTTAATTCTCTTCTCCCTATGACCACCTTAGTCTCTCTCTACAACTCTACTCATTGGTTATCTAGTTTGCCCCATCGGCTGCTTATAATTTATTTATAAGAATTATCCTTATAAAACACAAATTTTATAATTTGACTTTTTTTTTCACTTATCTGTTTAGCTCCCCCCCCCCATTGTTTCCTATTGTATTTACTGACAAGATCCAAATTCAGTACTGTGAGCTTTTGTATCCCAAATTAATCAGATCCTCAATACCCCTATGACTTTGTCTCATACAACTCTCCTTGAATTTACTTTTTCTAACATTACTTTTTCTAGCATCACAGTCACTATTCCTCTTCTTGCTTTTACTTTGATATGCCAAGTTTTATAACCTTTATGTGTGTTTCCTACATTGGGCCTGTGTTTCCCTTTCCTATTGCTGGCTACTACTTTTTATTTCTCAACCTAAATGTTACTTCTCCACTAAGGCGTTCCTTTAATGCCCAATAAAAAGCAGCTCCTCAGTGTCTCTATTACATTATCTGGTTTTATTTTCATCATGGAACTGATACCTCCTTATTTATTCATTTATTATATTTAAAAATGTTTGTCTTCTGTGAGAGTGTATAAGGCAGAGAATTGTATTTTTCTCTGCTTTATCCCTGTGTCTAGAAAATATGCAAAATTCAGTGCATGAAATGGGATGTCTTTGTACAGATACACCTTTGTCTGCATTTCTGGTATTATTTCCTTAGAAAAGAGACCTTTAAATAAAATAATCAAGTTCTAGCCAATTGTTTTCTAGGAAGTTTGTACCTATATTAGGGTTGTCAGATTTAACAAAAAGAAATATAAGACTACCAGTTAAATTTGAATTTTACGTAAATAATGAATAGTATTTTAGTACAAGTATGTTTTGTCGTACTTGGGACATACTTATGCTAAAAAATTGCTCATTGTTTATCTGAAATTCAAATTTGATTGGGTATCTTTTCTATGACCCAGCAATGCTATCCTTTATGCACTCCCAATTAAAGTGGATAAAATGATGATGTTGTGGTCCTCTTTTCACCATTTAAAAAAATGCATGGCTTACACACACACACACACACACACACACGCACATGCACATGCACACACACATCCACCACCACCCCCACACCAGACACAGGGCCACTAAAAGTAACAGGAAAATGTAAGTAAGTCTGTATTTATATATTGTGAAACAGATTATAATCTAACTTTTATTTCATTGAGATCCTACTTGAAGGCCTAGTCATTCTTTACAAGCCACAGATGCTCAATACCAGTCTTTCTCATATTCAGGTATGAATCTTGATTAGACCATAAACTTGTTTTGATTGGAATAGACTTTAGGAAATGTCATTCTTCCCAGATAAGCAATAACAAGAAGGATCCCTGATTCTGGCCGGGAGTTGTGGTATGCAATGGAAAAATGACCAGAGGCCTAGCATTTGTAGAATCTAGAAAACATGAGGAGAATTAGTCTGGGATGTGTTAGGTCACTGAGTATGATCAAAAAAATAATCTCTGAGGTGATAGTTTGTGATCTAGAACTTCCTAAGTATTCACATAATACTGCACAAGTATTTTTGTCACTCTATAAAGGAATTTAACCTTATAAATAGACATGGGATTAGTTTTTTTTTTTTTTTTGAAAAACAACCAGCAAAGAAATAATCAAGCTTAATATCAATTTAAACTTTCCTTTTGCTGTTGTGTTTTTGTGTTACTATAAACTCATGTAAGAAAGATGCTGACTATAAGTGTAAGAATGATATCAAAATGTATTTTTGTCATGTTTTTCTCCATTAATCTGCAGTAAGGCTCTAATGTGTTAGGAACTTGAAAGGGAAATATAAAACCTGGGAACCACATTCAATGAAATGACAACATTGAAAAGTCTGAAGTAGAAAAGGATTCTCATTAGGGGGTTTCTGCATTTTAAAAGCCTTAAAATTAAAATTGCTGCAAGTAATTTTCATGAATAGCTGAAATTTTTGGTTTATACTAGATTAGAGACTGAATTAGGTGTTGAGAATATCCTGTCTATTGTCCTCAACCAAAAAGGTTTCACTGTTTCATTTAGCATTTTCATAAAATGCTAAGAACTCAGAAAATATTACATTATTTGTTGGCAGTACCTTTCTGTCATCTGTGACTTAAGTCAGCAATGTTTGTCATTATCATGAGTAGAAGTGGGAAAGGAAGGAAAATACAAAGGAGCTATACTAAACACCTGACGTCACCAGTCTGTAACAATTTACCCTTACATTCAGAATTACAGACTAAGTAATCATATTTCAATTCCCTGTTTATTAGATAATAGTAGCAATGGTTAATGTACTTTGTTCACTCTAGTGTATATAAGTGTATATTTTTTGGTATTTATACTACTGTCTGAAAATGTAAGCTTTCTTTTCACTTACCTCCAAATGAATGTTGTTTAATAATGACAACCTTCTAGAAATCCACCATGAATTCATAAATAGTAGCTAGTGACCTGTGTGCAACAGCCTGTTCCTCTTTTTCTATACACTTTGCCTTAAATGTCATAGTATTCAGATTCAGCATACTGAGGAAAGAGCAAGGTCTCTGGTCTCAGTAGATCTGGACTTGAACTCTATTATTAACCACATGTTAATAAATAACTATAACCCACTTGAGTCTCAATTTCTATTTACAACATGGAGACTTGATTATTTAATAAAGAAGAAAATGAGTATCCTAAGAAAAACACTTATCACTGTACTGGATGTGTGAAATAGGAATTCAAAAACTAATACTTTACTGTCCTCTTTTCCCAAGGGAAAGTCCTAGAGCCATTATACTTTATACCTTATTGGGTGCATGTTATGTGCTGGACAACATCTAATTGCCTTATATATGTTCCTCGCAGTGCTCTTATGAAGTAGTTTCTTCTATTTTCATTATTCCCATTTTATAGGGGAAGAAGATGGAATACTGAGGCTTAAAGAGATGAGTCACTCTCAGGTGTATCTTACTCTACTTTGGCTTTCTTATCCACCTGGTTACGTAAAATGTGAGCATACAATCATTTTAGATATATATAGTACTAAATAATACTCTCTATCTTTCCATCAACAATATTTAAATTCAAGGATTCAAAGTGTCTTAATTGCCTAAGAGTAATGCCTACTAGGCACTGTGGAAAAATACATATCTGACTCAGCTTCTGTCCTCAAGGAACTCACGATTGGAAAAAATTTATATTAATTCCAACCACAAATCCATTGACTGAAGAATGAGGTGTATTCTATGATCACTAGAACAAAAAGAAGAAAACAACCATGTTGTATTCTTTTAGGCTATCAGAAATTAGAAATTGTTAATGTAGATAAATTGCCAAGACATGTAGCTCAGTTACGAGAAAAAGAATAATGTATATGAAATTTACTCAAAGAAGTAACTCTAAATTTAGACACATGAAGTTTAGTTTTGTTTCTGAAACTTCAGGAGGAGGTCATAAAATTTAGACCTGAATTTATTGGCATTTAATCCCAATTATAAAAACTTGAAGAAAACTAAACCTAGTTGAAAGACATTTCTTTGACTTGTCCTTTCCTACCCACCATAATACTCAAGTCTCTATTTAATACGAAAAACAGTTTCTGGCTAAATATTAACATAAATGAATTTTAACTAAACATGTCAGAATAGTATCAACCATACTAGTTTTTTGTCTCAATATTACTTCCCAGGATGCTAAGTACTTTTATCAGTTTTTCTGCAGTTGTTCAAAACACGTGGTAAGCTAATTTTGGGGAATTACCATTACAATTGAAATCATGTTTATTTTAATATTCAAAATTATACTAAATCTACCATAATATATACTTTTAAATAGGAAAAAAATTTGCAAAACACATCTTGGGGAAAAATTTAATTCTACAGATGAATATATGTGTTTGTGTGCTATGGAAAATATTTTGGACTGATAAACACAATAAGATTAACTCTGGTTATTTCAGGAAGGTGGGTGAGAAAACAGGAGAAAGGTATTTAAATTTTATTTAGTATTTCTTGGAATTATTTTAATTGTAAAGATGGACAACATATGTAAGTGAGAAAATAAATCAGTGGAGTTATATTTAAAGAAATGCATAGAAAACAAAAATTAAAAAAAAAAAAAGACTTTCTTTCCACAGGGAACAAACACCACATGACTCCTTAGGACCTCCTCAAAGTAAGGAGTGAAATGATGAGACTGATGAATTGAAACAAAAAAATGATAGTTAACACATATTCCAAATATTATGTTAAAAACAATTTTTCTTTGATTTTCATAGCTCTATCTTGAGAAGTTGAGATTTATAGAGTTAAATAACTTGCCAAATAATACATAGCTACTGAATGTTAAAATCAGAATATTCACTCTTTTAAAATCCAGGACCTGAGTTTCTAACCACTACATTATACTGCCCTGTAGTATTTCCACAAAATCCATGTATTTCCTCCTGAAGTTCTTTTTATTTGTACTAGGGAATCAAGTTAAAAACAATATAAACCCTTCCTTAATTGAAATATCTTTTTGCTGTCCCATTTAACTTGTAAAAGTACTTCATTAAGAGGTGTCTGATTTTATTACTAGTAGCTTGCCACTTCTAGGATAGTTTTACAATTTAAAACTTATTTCAAAAAACTTATTTGTTTATACCACACCCTGTTATGTGGATCAATAGGATGAAAATGTCTATAATTTACCCTCATTTGTGGGTATTCACACACACATGCAGTATAGCCTATCTCCCCTTGAATCAAATTTATTTTTAAACTTTTGCTTCTTTGCTTCAAATATAAATTTGATTCAATATGTGAAAGACAAAGTTATCTATTGGAGCAGACTATTCTCTTAGATTATTGCTTCTTTGTCTTGTTTTGGGTTACAGTCTTTCAATTCACTTGAATTTCTAGAGGAAAAGAACAGAATCATTTGTAAATGTACAATTATTTTCTGAATATTTAAGCTATATGAATCTTTTATACAGTAAAACTTTTGAGTGATCATAATCTAGAAACATTCATGTTTACTACTGAAATATAGTGATTACTGAGAACTTGTAACAATTGCTGTACCCTGAATATTTGAAGAATAGGGAAACCATAGAAAATTGCATTATATATCTTTTAATTTTATTCCTAATAACATACTATTCTTTTAATAAAAAATAGAACCACCTTCTTACTATAAATCTCTAATAATCAATTTTGTTCTAGGTTTTATTAGTGGGATATAACTTTTATTATGAATTTGAAAATATTATCAATAAACATTTCTATGTCACAATATTTCTTGGTAGGAGGAGTTGCTAAAGGCCACACTGTAGGGTATGTGGGCTTGGAAGTAGTGAACTAGGTGACACAAAAGGTAGTAGTACGCTGAATGCACTGAAGTAAAAAGTCATTGGATTTTGTCATTTTAAATAAGTCTTATTATCCAGAACATCTCAAACCATTTTCTTTTCGGTACATACCCTGCATTGATTCTATTATTCTTTTTGATACCACTGTCTTCTAATTATCTTTTCTAATGTTAATATGTAGTAGCATTTGTTTACATATCAGACAAAATTTGTGTTGAGTTGAAGTATCATTCATTTATACTAGAAAAAATTTGTTTTTCTATAGCCATTTTTAAGTTTAAACAACAGAAGAAATAAAACAAAGCAAAACTATCCTCATGACTACTGAAAAGACAGTTTTTAAACATAGTGGAAAATAGTATTAAGACTCTTTGTTAAGAAACCTTCAAGGCCTCCCTCACTTGGCCAGATTTTTTCAGTCTAGCATGAACACATTGGAGAGTTGGTGGTATGTGGATATGTGTGACAGACTCAGAATGGAGGAAAGCAACTAAATACAAACTGAAACATGTTTATTCCAGGACCAGAGAGGCCAATCGGACAACTATCCATGAGAGTTTTTATTTACAAAATTTCAGAGATTTAAAATTTGCTGTAATTTTGGTTTTACAGTTTTGAAGTCGTAAGGATAATTTTCTTCTTAAGATTTTTAGAATCTGGTTTTTGTTTAAAAGAATTCTAAATAAGATATTATTAAAATATTTTCCCTTTTTATTTTCCAATTTAAACACTAGAATTTAATACATCTCAAAGTGTGAGAGATGAATTGTACTAAATGGTGGTTCAAAAATAATCTTCAGTAATTATTAATACTTTCTTAGTGGAACCTGCCTCAGTTAATGTTATGGATTGAATTTTGTGTGCCCAAATTCATATGTTGAAGCATTAATCTCCAGCGTGACTATATTTGGCATTAGGGCCTTTAAGCAGGTAATTAAAGTTAAACTGAGGTCATAAGGGTGGGGCCCCAATCTAAAAGAACTGATGTCCTTATAAGAAGTAGAGGAGACACCCTGGATGCATGCACACAGAGGAAAGGCCGTGTAAGGACATAGCAAGGAGGCAACCATCTGCAAGCCAGGGAGAGAGGCCTCAGGATGAAAACCAAACCTGCTGACCCCTTGGCCTTGGACTTCTGGTTTTTAAGACAGAAAAAAATTTCTGTTGTTTAAGCTACCCAGTTTGTGTCATTATGGTAGCCCTAACACACTAACACAGATACCTTGAATTGAACTTTAACCAAGGGATTAGAGCCCCTTATATGTGGATTTCAGATAAAGTCTGCTACAAAAGAATAAATAATGAGACTATATTATTTTTTTAACATCTTTATTGGAGTAAAATTGCTTTACAGTGTTGTGTTAGTTTCTGCTGTATAATAAAGTGAATCAGCTATACATATACATATATCCCCATATCTCCTCCCTCTTGCATCTCCCTCCCACCCTCCCTATCCCACCCCTCTAGGTGGTCAAAAAGAACCAAGCTGATCTACCCGTGTGATGCAGCTGCTTCCCACTAGCTATCTATTTACATTTGATAGGATATATATGTCAATGCTACTCTCTTTTTACATTTGATAGGGTATATATGTCAATGCTACTCTCTTACTTCATCCCAGCTTACACTTCCCCCTCCCCTTGTCCTCAAGTCCATTCTCTACATCTGTGTCTTTATTCCTGTCCTGCCCCTAGGTTCATCAGAACCATTTTTTTTAGATTCCATAACTATGTGTTAGCATACGGTATTTGTTTTCCTCTTTTTGACTAATTCTCTCTGTATGACAGATTCTAAGTCCATCCACCTCACTACAAATAACTCAATTTTGTTTCTTTTTATGACCAAGTAATATTCCATTGTATATTTATGCCACATCTTTATCCATTCATCTGTTGATGGACACTTAAGTTGCTTCCATATCCTGGCTATTGTAAATAGTGCTGCAATGAACATTGTGGCACATGACTCTTTTTAAATTACGGTTTTCTCAGGGGATATGGCCAGTAGTGGGATTGCTGGGTCATATGATAGTTCTATTTTTAGTTTTTTAAGGAACCTCCCTACTGTTCTCCATAGTGGCTGTATCAATTTACATTCCCACCAACAGTGCAAGAGGGTTCTCTTTTCTCCACACCCTCTGCAGCATTTATAATTTGTAGATTTTTTAATGATGGCCATTCAGACTGGTGTGAGGTGATACCTCATTGTAGTTTTGATTTACATTGCTCTAATGATTAGTGATGTTGAACATCCTTTCATGTGTTTGTTGGCAATCTGTATATCTTCTTTGAAGAAATGTCTATTTAGGTCTTCTGCCCATTTTTGGCCTGGGTTGTTTGTTTTTTGATATTAAGCTGCATGACCTGCTTGTATATTTTGGAGATTAATTCTTTGTCAGTTGTTTCATTTGCAAATATTTTCTCCCATCCTGAGGGTTGTTTTTTTGTCTTCTTTATGGTTTCCTTTGCTATGCAAAGGCTCTAAAGTTTCATTAGGTCCCATTTGTTTATTTTATTTTATTTTATTTTTTCCATTTCTCTAGGAGGTGGGTCAAAAACGATCTTGCTGTGATTTATGTCAGAGTGTTCTTCCTATGTTTTCCTCTAAGAGTTTTATAGTGTCTGGCTTTATATTTAGGTCTTTAATCAATTTTGAGTTTATTTTTGTGTATGGTGTTAGGAAGTGTTCAAATTTCATTGTTTTACATGTAGCTGTCCAGTTTTCCCAGCACCACTTATTGAAGGGGCTGTCTTTTCTCCATTGTATAGTCTTGCCTCCTTTATCAAAGATGAGGTGACCACATGTGCATGGGTTCAATATATGCAAATCAATCAGTGTGATACACCATATTAACAAACTGAAGGATAAAAACCATATGATAATCTCAATAGATTCAGAAAAGTCTTTCAACAAAATTCAACAGCCATTTATGTTAAAACTCTCCAGAAAGTAGGCATACAGTGAACTTACCTCAACACAATAAAGGTCATATATGACTAACCCACAGCCAACATCATTCTCAATGGTGAAAAACTGAAACCATTTCCTCTAAAATCAGGAACAAGACAAGGATACCCACTCTCTCACCACTATTATTCAACATAGTTTTGGAAGTTTTAGCCACAGCAGTCAGAGAAATAAAGAAGTAAAAGTCATCCAAATCACAAAAGAAGTAAAACTGCCACTGTTTGGAGATGACATGAGAATACATAGAGAATACTAAAGATGCTACCCCAAAACTAGTAGAACTAATCAATGAATTTGGTAAAGTAGCAGGATACAAAATTAATACACAGAAATCTCCTGTATTCCTATACACCAATGATGAAAAGTCTGAAAGAGAAATTAAGGAAACACTCCCATTTACCATTGCAACAAAAAGAATAAAATATATAGGAATAAACCTACCTAAGTAGACAAAAGACCTGTATGCAGAAAACTATGACATTGATGAAAGAAGTTAAAAATGATACAAACAGATGGAGAGATATACCACGTTCTTGGATTGGAAGAATCAACATTGTGAAAATGACTATACTACCCAAAGTAATCTACAGATTCAGTGCAATCCTTATCAAACTACCAATGGCATTTTTCACAGAACCAGAACAAAAAATTTCACAATTTATATGGAAACACACAAGACCCCGAATACCCAAAACAATTTTGAGAAAGAAAAACGGAGCTGGAGGAATCAGGCTCCCTGACTTCAGACTATACTACAAAGCTACAATAATCAAGATGGTATGGTACTGGCACAAAAACAGAAATGCAGCTCAATGGAACAGGATAGAAAGGCCAGAGACTATATTATTAAATGGAAATTTGGGCTGCCATTAACAAAACACCAAAAGCTAGGTAGCTTAAGCAACAGAAATTTAATGTTCTGAAGTTCTGGAGGCTAGAAAATTGAAATCAAGGTATTGGCCGGGTTGGTTCCTTCTGAGGGCTGTGAGGTAAGGATTAGATCGAGGCCTCTCTCCTTGTCTTATGAGTAGTTGACTTCATGTTCTTATGACCTTTTTCCTGTATGCATGTATATCTCCAAATTTCCCTTTTTAATAATGACATCAGTCATACTGTATTAGGGTTGACTCTGATTGCTTCATTTTAACATTATTATCTCTGTAAAAACCTTATTTCCAAATAAGATTACATCCTGAAGTACTGAGGTTTAGGACTTCAATATATGAATTTTTGGAACACAATTCAACCTATAACAAGGACACATGTTTTAAAATTTTTGATTGAGAGAACCCTTGTAATATTTTTTCTTCCTTTTTGGGTTAGTGAAATATGAAAGTGAACTAAGATCTTACAAATATTTTTTTTCAGAATCTAAATGTCAATCTCTGCAGTAATTATTTTAAATTATTTAAATGAAAATTTTTCTAGATATATGGCTTTTATTATATATTTAACTTTTAAACTCTGACTTGTATCTGAAGTAATTATCATTTATTTATAATATAATATATTCATAAACTGCAACAGATTTATAATAAAAGACATTTCTTGGGTAGGCAGTAATCACAAAGTTGTTATCCCCAGATCATCCTTGAATTTAGTTAGAGCAGAATATGGAGGTCCAACTCTATGGCAACATGAGCTGTGAACTAGTCTGATTTATACACTTTGTACTATCTTTCTTTCTTAGCAGAGGGGATATTTTTTAATGTTTAATTTATAAATGATTGCTACTAATGTCTTTATTACCTGTTAATTATTTCTTAAAAATAGAGAATCAATGCCCACTGACTATACTGAATTGATATGTATCAGATGGATGGTAGTCCTTATGTATGGAAAATACAGTCTAATGTATAGCAAGAGTCTCATATGAGTTGTGGGTATCCATTATTAATTTATAAATATTATTAAAGTATTGAAGAAATAACATTGAATACAGATTGAGGAGATTAAATCAAAAGGAAGACCTATCAGAAATGGCTAAGTTTGGTTCAAAAGCAATTCATGATGGTCTTTAGTATGTGGAACTGGAGAGCGTTTAACCTGAATTACGACACAGTGTTTGTGTATTTACTGAGGCATGATTTACATGCAATAAATCTGACATATCTTCAGTGTTGAGTTCAATGAGATTTTTAAATTTGTACAATATAATCACCACCCAAAGATACAGAACATTCCCTCACTCCAAAACCATTCCTTTGAATAGTTTGTCATCCCCAGTCTTCAAAAGCACCTCATTGTTTAGATTCATATCATTATAGATGAGTTTTGCTTGTTCTTAAATTTCATATAAATAAAATCTTACACTTTGTACTCCTTTGGGTCTGGCTTCTTCTCAACATAATGTTTTGAGATTTGTTCATGTTATTTTCTATATCTGCAATTCGTTCCCTTTGTTTCTGAGTAGTATCGTCTGAAGATTTCAAAATTTGTTTATCTAATCTCCTTTAATGGAAGGTTGAGCTGTTTCCAGGTTTTGGCTATAATAATTAAGACCTCTGTGAGTATTCTTTTAAAACATTTTTGTGGACACATTTTCCTCCCACTTCTCTTTGGTAAGTACCTCGGAGTGGAATTGCTAGTCATAGGGTAAGAAACTATCAACCAACTTTCCAAAGTTGTACCATTTTACATTCTTATTGGCAACATATATGTGTTTTAGCTCATGTGTTTTGCTCACATTTTCCTCTTTCCTTCAGAAATTGTTAGAGCTTTTTGAAAAATTCCCAAGACACTATAATTTCTATAAGATAGTAAGAACACAAACAGCACTTCTCTCTGACTTATACAAGGGTGTGGCATGATTGAAGTGGCAGTAAACTCAACCTTTTCTTCTATACCATTCCCCATTAGATCACATTGTTGTAAAATGTTTCATAACAATGGCTGAAGTTATTACCAGAACATTTGCATGAATAGGGTGTAGAAATGTAAGAACCTATAGATTTTCCAAAGTGGAAGAGCATGACAGTAATGACTGTTTGATTGCATATGTGAGACAACCCCTAAGGGTGTCTTCAACTAGTAGGGATAGGGTGCAGCTAAGATTTCAGAAATTCTACCAAAGAAGGCTTAGTCAGATAAAATATTATTACTGCTTGCCAGAGTGTTAAGGGAAAATACTAATATCTGTTTGAAGTTGGAATGCTGTTTTATAAATACAGAGGCAGGTACATGTGTTTTGCATATGGCCTGGGCATATGAACAACTGTAGAAAGAAAAATGACTCTCTTATAAAAAGCAGAGTTTACTTCTTTATTACGTGACTTAATAACTAATTGCTAAATACTTACAGCGGCCAAGCAGTGGGGGATGAACATCAGGATTATCACTACAGTTGACCACTAAGTCACTAAGTTTTTCTATTAGGTTGAAGAAAAGTTTTTTTGTGATGGTCTTTGGTTGATTGAATAGCATAGAGTGAGTTAAAATAAACAAGCAAATCCTTCCTGTGTATTTATCACATACGTTATGACTTTTGAAATTTCCAGTAATTAATCTAGCAAAGGTTACTCACTCCAAAATGTTAATGCAGAAAATTTTTACAGAATAAGTAAATTGTCATTGAAAAACTGCTACTTCAAAGATTTTCCATTTCTAGGACAGACATAAAATATAGACATCTTCATATTTGTAATTTTTTTCTAAAGTTCATTTATAAATTGGTTATTTGAGACTCTGAATACATTTTCATATAAATTAAATGCTGTGTGGTTGTTAGATCAAACTCCAAACTGTGTATCATCATCATCCACTGAAGTATAATAAAATCACAGGATGTCTGGGTTGGAAAAGTTTATTCTGTAATATTACATATAATACTGGGACTACAGTGAAAGTAATTTCAAGCTCCAATTTAGATTCTAGGATAGATTAACCATGCCCTAACCGTAGTAGATCAAATTCACAGATTTCTTGCACCCTATTTATTTTGGCTCCTGTGATGTCTCTGGTAATGGGAATGATACTAAGGTGCTATGTGGGCTAAGTTATGAGAAAATAAAGGATGTATCAGCCACCTACTTTGCCAACGAAAATAACATCCTGTGCTAAACTAACTATACAAAACTTTAAAAACATCATAAGAAAGTTCAAGAAGAAGGTCCTTTATAACCACCTGAATTGGAATAGAGAAGATATGTTACTGATATAAATAATCAGTTGACTTCAGGCATTCACAATTTGGAAGCTCTTTCTCTTTCTCTCACTTTCTTGGTAGTGGAGTTTGAGAGTCTCGTCCAAGTTTTCTTGAGGGAAAAATAAATAGACCACTTACTCCCTACTTTTACTCAGCTCAAGAGTCAAAGTTTATGAAAAGAAGTCCATTTGGGCAAGTTAAGATCACACCTTTCAAGTACAGAGAGAAATTTGGAGAGAAGGATCTAATCACCAGAAAATAACAATGGGGAAGATGCAGTTGTATTTTGCAAAAATAAATCATATATTATTAGGGAGATGAATGGATATTGAGGACCTCAAACAGGAAAACCCTCTAAAATTCTTCCAAACTCACAATTCTTGATTTTTTTTTTCTGACGCCTCTCTCCTTGGCTTGTAGATGGCAATTTCTCTCTCTGTCTTCACATGGTCTTTTCTCTGTGCAAGTCTGTGTCCTATTCAGACACCAGCCATATAGTCTTAGGGCCCACCTTAACAACTTCATTTGACCTTAATTACCTCTTTAAAGGATCTGTCTTCAAATACAGTTACATTCTGAGGTACTAGGGGTTAGGACTTGAACATATACACTTTTTGGGGGGAGGACATAATTCAGCCTGTAACAATGATATCTCTGGAAATCTATTTATGGAAACTCTGAATTGACAATTCTTACCCACTAGGGAAAACGTTCACTACATTCTTCTAAGTTCTTGGAATTACATGTTAAATTGTGGAAGAAAGATTATAATGAAGTGTTTTAAAAAATATACTTTCAATCAATTTCACACTGAATAAAAATCCTAATCAGACACCTAATATTTTAATTAAGGCTATTTTCTAAATATGCATATAAACATAGTTTATGACTTAGTTATTCCTCCTAGCATAAGGGAGTTTTATTGACCAAATAACATTAGATACATATCATGCAGTTGTTCAAAGAAGAGCAAGCACACTGTTTGATTGATTAAGGGATCTGTGGTGCTTATTAGACTATGATAATATATTATGATTCTAGAAAATAGTATCCCTCCTCGATGAGCCCTGAAAATTCACTGAGAAATCACTTTCAGTGGCACCACAACTACGTTACAATACACAAAATTAACATAGCTGTTCCCCTCTAGAGAGCTTATTTTTCTTTTTTAAATATCTTTATTGGAGTATAATTGCTTTACAATAGTGTGTTAGTTTCTGCTTTATAACAAAATGAATCAGTTATACATATACATATGTTCCCATATCTCTTCCCTCTTGCGTCTCCTTCCCTCCCACCCTCCCTATCCCACCCCTCTAGGTGGTCACAAAGCACTAAGCTGATCCTCCTGTGCTATGCAGCTGCTTCCTACTAGCAATTTATTTTACTTTTGGTAGTGTATTTATGTCCATGCCACTCTCTCACTTTGTCACAGCTTACCATTCCCGCTCCCCATATCATCAAGTCCATTCTCTAGTAGGTCTGTGTCTTTATTTCCTTCTTACCCCTAGCTTCTTCATGACCTTTTTCTCTTTCTTTTTCCTTAGGTTCCATATATATGTGTTAGCATACTATATTTCTTTTTCTCTTTCTCACTGAATTCACTCTGTATGTCAGACTCTAGGTCCATCCACTTCACTACAAATGACCCAAATTCGTTTCCTTTTATGGCTGAATAATATTCCATTGTATATATGTGCCACATCTTCTTTGTCCATTCATCTGATGATGGACACTTAGGTTGCTTCCATGTCCTGACTATTGTAAATGGAGCTGCAAGGAATATTGTGGTACATGACTCCTTTTGAATTATGGTTTTCTCAGGGTATATGCCCAGTAGTGGGATTGCTGGGTCGTATGGTAGTTCTATTTTTAGTTTTTTAAGGAACCTCCATACTGTTCTCCATAGTGGCTGTATCAATTTACATTCCCACCAACAGTGCAAGAGTGTTCCCTTTTCTCCACACACTCTCCAGCATTTATTGTTTCTAGATTTTTTGATGATGGCCGTTCTGCCCAGTGTGAGATATCTCATTGTAGTTTTGATTTGCATTTCTCTAATGATTAATGATGTTGAGCATTCTTTCATGTGTTTGTTGGCAATCTGTATGTCTTCTTTGGAGAAATGTCTATTTAGCTCTTCTTCCCATTTGTGGATTGGGTTGATTGTTTTTTGTTATTGAGCAGCATGAGCTGCTTGTAAATTTTGGAGATTAATCCTTTGTCAGTTGCTTCATTTGCAAATATTTTCTCCCATTCTGAGGGTTGTCTTTTGGTCTTGTTTATGGTTTCCTTTGCTGTGCAAAAGCTTTTAAGTTTCATTAGATCCCATTTGTTTATTTTTGTTTTTATTTCCATTTCTCTAGGAGGTGGGTCCAAAAGGATCTTGCTGTGATTTATGTCATAGAGTGTTCTGCCTATGTTTTCCTCTAAGAGTTTGATAGTTTCTGGCCTTATATTTAGGTCTTTAATCCATTTTGAGTATATTTTTGTATATGGTGTTAGGGAGTGATCTAATTGCATACTTTTCCATGTACGTGTCCAATTTTTCTAGCACCACTTATTGAAGAGGCTGTCCTTTCTCCACTCTACGTTCCTGCATTCTCTATCAAAGATAAGGTGACCATACGTGTGTGGGTTTATCTCTGGGCTTTCTATCCTGTTCCATTGATCTATATTTCTGTTCTTGTGCCAGTACCATACTGTCTTGATTACTGTAGCTTTGTATTATAGTCTGAAGTCAGGGAGCCTGATTCCTCCAGCTCCATTTTTCATTCTCAAGATTGCTTTGGCTATTCGGGGTCTTTTGTGTTTCCATACAAATTGTGAAATTTTTTGTTCTAGTTCTGTGAAAAATGCCAGTGGTCGTTTGATAGGGATCGCATTGAATCTGTAGATTGCTTTGGGTAATAGAGTCATTTTCAATGTGTTGATTCTTCCAATCCAAGAACATGGTATATCTCTCCATCTTTTTGTATCATCTTTAATATCTTTCATCAGTGTCTTATAATTTTCTACATACAGGTCTTTTGTCTACTTAGGTAGGTTTATTCCTAGATATTTTATTCTTTTTTGGTTGCAGTGGTAAATGGGAGTGGTTTCTTGATTTCACTTTCAGATTTTTCATCATTAGTGTATAGGAATGCCAGAGATTTCTGTGCATTAATTTTGTATCCTGCTACTTTACCAAATTCATTGATTAGCTCTAGTAGTTTTCTGGTAGTGTCTTTAGGATTCTCTATGTATAGTATCATGTCATCTGCAAACAGTGACAGCTTTACTTCTTCTCTTCCAATTTGGATTCCTTTATTTCCCTTTCTTCTCTGATTGCTGTGTCTAAAACTTCCAAAACTATGTTGAGTAAGAGTGGTGAGAGTGGGCAACCTTGTTTTGTTCCTGATCTTAGTGGAAATGCTTTCAGTTTTTCACCATTGAGGATGATGCTGGCTGTGGGTTTGTCATATATGGCCTTTATTATGTTGAGGAAAGTTCCCTCTCTGCCTACTTTCTGCAGGGTTTTTATCATAAATGGGTGTTGAATTTTGTCGAAAGCTTTCTCTGCATCTATTGAGATGATCATATGGTTTTTCTCCTTCAGTTTGTTAATATGGTGTATCACGTTGATTGATTTGCATATATTGAAGAATCCTTGCATTCCTGGAATAAACCCCACTTGATCATGGTGTATGATCCTTTTATTGTGCTGTTGGATTCTCTTTGCTAGTATTTTGTTGAGGATTTTTGCATCTATGTTCATCAGTGATACTGGCCTGTAGTTTTCTTTCTTTGTGACATCTTTTTTCTGATTTTGGTATCAGGATGATGGTGGCCTCATAGAATGAGATTGGGAATGTTCCTCCCTCTTGCCATTTTGGAAGAGTTTGAGAAGGATAGGTGTTAACTCTTCTCTAAATGTTAGATAGAATTCCCCTGTGAGGCCATCTGGTCCTGGGCTTTTGTTTTTTTGGAAGATTTTTAATCACAGTTTCAATTTCATTACTTGTGATTGGTCTGTTCATATTTTCTATTTCTTCCTGGTTCAGTCTTGGCAGGTTGTGCATTTTTAAGAATTTGTCCATTTTTTCTGGGTTGTCCATTTTATTGGCATAGAGTTGCTTGTAGTTATCTCTCATGATCGTTTGTATTTCTGCAGTGTCAGTTGTTACTTCTCCTTTTTCATTTCTAATCCTATTGATTTGAGTCTTCTCCCTTTTTTCTTGATGAGTCTGGCTAATGGTTTATCAATTTTATTTATCTTCTCAAAGAACCAGCTTTTAGTTTTATTGATCTTTGCTATCGTTTCCTTCATTTCTTTTTCATTTATTTCTGATCTGATCTTTATGATTTCTTTCCTTCTCCTCACTTTAGGGTTTTTGTTCTTCTTTCTCTAATTGCTTTAGGTGCAAGTTTAGGTTGTTTATTTGAGATGTTTTCTGTTGCTTAAGGTAGGATTGTATTGCTATAAACTTCCCTCTTAGAACTGCTTTTGCTGCATCCCATAGGTTTTTGGTCATCATGTCTCCATTGTCATTTGTTTCTAGGTATTTTTTGATTTCCCCTTTGATTTCTTCAGTGATCACTTCGTTATTAAGTAGTGTATTGTTTAGCTTCCATGTGTTTGTATTTTTTACATATTTTTTCCTGTAATTGATATCTAGTCTCATAGTGTTGTGGTTGGGAAAGATACTTGATATGATTTCAATTTTCTTAAATTTACCAGGGCTTGATTTGTGACCAAAGATATGATCTATCCTGGAGAATGTTCCATGAGCACTTGAGAAAAATGTGTATTCTGTTGTTTTTGGGTGGAATGTCCTATAAATATCAATTAAGTCCATCTTGTTTAATGTATCATTTAAAGCTTGTGTTTCGTTATTTATTTTTATTTTGGGTGAACTGTCCGTTGGTGAAAATGGGGTGTTAAAGTCCCCTACGATGATTGTGTTACTGTTGATTTCCCCTTTTATGGCTGTTAGTATTTGCCTTATGTATTGAGGTGCTCCTATGTTGGGTGCATAAATATTTACAACTGTTTTATCGTCTTCTTGGATCAATCCCTTGATCACTATGTAGTGTCCTTCTTTGTCTCTTGTAATAGTCTTTATTTTAAAGTCTATTTTGTCTGATATGAGAATTGCTACTCCAGCTTTCTTTTGATTTCCATTTGCATGGAATCTCGTTTTCCCTCCCCTCAGTTTCAGTCTGTATGTGTCCCTAGGTCTGAAATGGGTCTCTTGTAGACAGCATATATACGGGTCTTGTTTTTGTAGCCATTCAGCCAGTCTGTGTCTTTTGTGGGAACATTTAATCCATTATGTTTACATTTAAGGTAATTATCGATATGTATGTTCCCATTCCCAGTTTCTTAAATGCTTTGGGGTTATTATTGTTGGTGTTTTCCTTCTGTTGTGTTTCTTGCATATAGAAGTTCCTTTAGCATTTGTTGTAAAGCTGGTTTGGTGGTGCTGAACTCTCTCAGCTTTTGCTTGTCTGTAAACGTTTTAATTTCTCCATCAAATCTGAATGAGATCCTTGCTGGGTAGAGTAATCTTGGTTGTAGGTTTTTCTCCTTCATCACTTTAAATATGTCCTCCCACTCCCTTCTGGCTTGCAGAGTTTCTGCTGAAAGATCAGCTGTTAACCTTTTGTGGATTCCCTTGTGTGTTTTTTGTTGTTTTTCCCTTGCTGCTTTTAATATGTTTTCTTTATATTTAATTTTTGATAGTTTGATTATTATGTGTCTTGGCATGTTTCTCCTTGGATTTATCCTGTATGGGACTCCATGTGCTTCCAGGACTTGATTAACTCTTTCCTTTCCCATATTAGGGAAGTTTTCAACTATAATCTCTTCAAATATTTTCTCAGTCCCTTTCTTTTTCTCTTCTTCTTCTGGGACCCCTATAATTCAAATGTTGGTGCATTTAATGTTGTTGCAGAAGTCTCTGAGAGTGTCCTCAGTTCCTTTCATTCTTTTTACTTTATTCTGCTCTGCAGTAGTTATTTCCACTATTTTATCTTCCAGGTCACTTATCCGTTCTTCTGCCTCAGTTATTCCGCTACTGATCCCTTCTAGAGTATTTTTAATTTCATTTATTGTGGTGTTCATCGTTGCTTGTTTCCTCTTTATTTCTTCTAGGTCCTTGTTAAACATTTCTTGCATTTCCTCTATTCTATTTCCAAGATTTCAGATCATCTTTACTATCATCTTTTTGAATTCTTTTTCAGGTAGACTGCCTATTTCTTTTTCATTTGTTAGGTCTGGTGTGTTTTTACCTTGCTCCTTCATTTGCTGTGTGTTTTTCTATCTTCTCATTTTGCTTATCTTACTTCATTTGGGGTCTCCTTTTCACAGCCTTCAGGTTCGTAGTTCCCATTGTTTTTGGTGTCTGTCCCCAGTGGCTAAGGTTGGTTCAGTGGGTTGTGTAGGCTTCCTGCTGGAGGGGACTAGTGCCTTTTTTCTCGTGAATGAGGCTGGATCTTGTCTTTCTGGTGGGCAGGTCCACGTATGGTGGTGTTTTGGGGTATCTGTGGCTTTATTGTGATTTTAGGCAGCCTCTCTGCTAACGGATGGGGCTGTGTTCCTGTCTTGCTAGTTTTTTGACATAGGGTGTCCAGCACTGTAGCTTGCTGGTCGTTGAGTGAAGCTGGGTCTTGGTGTTGAGATGGAGATCTCTGGGAGATTTTTGCCATTTGCCATTACATGGAGCTGGGAAGTCTCTTGTGGACCAGTGTCCTGAAGCTGGCTCTCCCACCTCAGAGGCACAGCCCTGATGCCTGGCTGGAGCATGAAGAGCCTTTCATCCACATGGCTCAGAATAAAAGGGAAAAAGTAGAAAGAAAGAAGGAAAGAGGATAAAATAAAATAAACATAAAGTTATTAAAATAAAAAATAATTATTAAGAAAAATTTCAAAAATTAAAACAAAAAAGAAAAAGAAAAAAAATGGACGGACAGAACCCTAGGACAAATGGTGAAAGCAAAGCTAAACAGACAAAATCTCACACTGAAGTATACACATACACACTCACAAAAAAGAGGAAAAGGGGAAAAAATAATATATCTTGCTCCCAAAGTCCACCTCCTCAATTTGGGATGATTTGTTGTCTATTCAGGTGTTCCACAGATGCAGCGTACATCAAGTTGATTGTGGAGCTTTAATCCACTGCTTCTGAGGCTGCTGGGAGATATTTCCATTTCTCTTCTTTGTTCACACTCCTGGGCTTCAGCTTTGGATTTGGACCTGCCTCTGCGTGTAGGTCACCTGAGGGCATTTGTTCTTCACTCAGAGAGGATTGGGTTAAAGGAGCCTATGATTCGGGGACTCTGGCTCACTCAGGCCGTGGGGAGGGAGGGGTACAGATGTGGGGCAAGCCTGCGGCGGCAGAGGGTGGCGTGATGTTGCACCAACCTGAGGTGTGCCATGCGTTCCCCCTGGTAGGTTGTCCCTGGATCCCGGGACCCTGGCAGTGGTGGGCTGCACAGGCTCCCCGGAAGGGAGGTGTGGACAGTGACCTGCGCTCGCACACAGGTTTCTTGGCGGCAGCAGCAGCAGCCCCAGTGTCCCACGCCCATCTCTGGGGTCCGTGCTTTTAGCCGAGGCTCGTGGCCGTCTCTGGAGCTCCTTTAAGGAGCGCTCTGAATCCCCTCTCCTCTCCACCAGGAAACAAAGAGGGAAGAAAAAGTCTCTTTCCTTTTTGGCAGGTCCAGACCTTTTCCTGGACTCCCTCCCTGCTAGCTGTGGCACACTAACTCCTTCAGGCTGTGTTCACCCCACCAGTCCTCTCCCTGGTATCCGACCTCCAAAGCCCGAGCCTAAGCTCCCAGCCCCCGCCCGCCCCGGCGGGTGAGCAGACAAGCCTCTCGGGCTAGTGAGTGCTGGTCGGCACCGATCCTCTGTACGGGAGTCTCTCCGCTTTGCCCTCTGCACCCCGGCTGCTGCACTCTCCTCCATGGCTCCAAATCTCACCCCCTCTGCCACCTGCAGTCTCCACCCACGAAGGGGCTTCCTAGTGTGTGGAAACCAACCTTTCCTTCTTCACAGCTCCCTCCCACTGGTGCAGGTCCCCTCCCTATTCTTTTGTCTCTGTTTTTTCTTTTTTCTTTTACCCTACCCAGGTACGTGGGTACTTTCTTGCCTTTTGGGAGGTCTGAGGTCTTCTACCAGCGTTCAGTGGGTGTTCTGTAGGAGGTGTTCCACGTGTAGATGCATTTCTGATGTATCTGTGGGGAGGAAGGTGATCTCTGTGTCATACTCTTCCGCCATCTTCCTCCCTTCCAAGAGCTTATTTTTAGAATAAAATTTATTGATCATTTCTATCCAAATCAGCCCTTGACTTGGCATTTGACTGACTTAACATAATTTTGTAACACCCTACTCCAAAGTCTGTTTACTTATAAATGATTTGTTTGGTGCTGATGACAATCTCTTGTTAGGTGTACAACTCAGGAGAATATGTGATATAATTCAATGCTTAAAAAATCTGTTCAGTGCTTAGATAGCAGTCACCTTACTTTAAATCTATGCATAATATAAAAAATCAGTAAGGAGCAGATCAAGATGATAAATTGTCTGTTTTGACCATTTTAAAGATTCTCCAAATGGAGGATTCTTTTCATAAATGCCAGCTATACTAAAATGCAAAGCATCAACCTGATAAAATAGTGCATATGGCCATTCAGTTAGATTATCCTCTCCCTCTAAAGGAGAACTGCAACTAATGGATGTAATTACCTCTGAGAGCTTGAGACATTTTTATCCCATGCCACATGCTTTATATTTCATTTGAATAACAAGAGATTTCTGTGTTAATGCCCTTACACTTTAATTAGAGAATTGAAGTCTGATTTTAATGTTCAAAGAGCCCACTAAAATGGAAATTGTAAATATTTTTGAAGAAGAAATACCAGCAGAATTGTGCTAAACTCTACTGCCAAAATATTATAAATATGACGTGTGCTATGTTTAATTAACTTCCATTATCCATAAGAAAGGCTACATACCTGGCAAAAATACTGAACAGATGTACAAATACTAGAAGAGACTCTTACTGAAAAATTCCAAAGTTGTTTCTCAGTATGTCCAGCCTCCTGCTAGAGGATTTGCCACTTTAAAAAATTGTGGCAAACATTCTGAACTTCACATAGAAAGCTAAATTTTCGAGTGTCTTGACAGCATGGGACCAGATTCCCCCTCCTAAAGGTTTAAATTGAATTTAGTTTTTAGGGTATATGTAAACAGTGACTCATGCTGCAATGTTAGCAGGTGAATTTAGGAAACAAAATATATCAGAAATAAAACTCCCCCCCACCAAAACAACCATCCCCTTTTTTCACTGAAAAAATAAAAATATATGTATAAATATACATGCATATTAAACATATGTAAATGGTAGTGGTGTGTATTTTATTAGTACTTAAAGTTTGTTCTTCCAGATGGTTATCATTTAGAGTATATACAATTCAATGTTAGGTGTAAGTTAGAAGAAATGGTGACAGGCTATACCATATTCATTGGACGTGTGCAAACATTGGTTCTTGTGTAGGAAGTATAGGAATTCGGGTGTCTCCACTGCCCAAGCTCTTCTCCTGTGGTCTGTATCCTTATGAGAGTTGAGTGGGAAAGTGCAGACACCCAGAATATGTTACAAAAATTATCCTTATGCTTGCTCTATTTGGCAAGACATTGAGGGAACTCCCCTCATGATGTCACTCCATCTGATGATAATCCAAGTTTCCATCACTAAAATCTAGGCTACCTGGCATGCTTAGAAACTGTGATAGCAATATATACACAAAAAGAGCAGGCAAGAGAGAAAGCGAGAGGAAACCAAGAAAGGCCATTCTTTAGCTTTTGTAATTATCACTATTTCTGATTGTTCTCATGAAGTCTGTTAATACTCAGGAGCAATGAGTGCTCCTAAGTTTCTAGAAGTCGGGCACTCACTATTTTCTGTTTGTTCCTGCTCTATACCTCTGTTGTGCCTTTTTACCGCCAAACAGAAAAGGCACTTCAAAAAGGAGAAGACAGACAAGAGGAAAGGTTGATGATAAAAAGAGGAGTGGGGAAGGAAAAGTTTGGGGGCTGAAATGAAGGTAGACAACAAGGAAAGAGAATGGTATGGGATTACTGAGGTTTATAAGGTAAATGGCCATATTTGTGATCTCATCTCATTTGCCTTGTGTATACTTTGAGTACACCATATAGCTCCAGTGTCCTGAAAACAACAAACCACGTGTGTCAGTAACAGGTTCTGGAGATTGGAGAGCCCAGAAACCTACAGGAGGTGCTGTCAAGTAACAGGCAAATTTCCGGTTCGTCTAATTTCCCTCCGTTCAATGGTACATCGTTTTAAAATTTCAGCCATGAGGAAGAAAAACAAAATGGAATTATGCAATCCTTAAGAATCCTTAGTCCTTCACCAGGATATCCCTCCTGTGGCCTGGCATGGGGATGGTTTGACAGCACTACTGAGATGATAGTCTAACCTGTCTCCCTGGCAGTGCAACTCTTTTTGACTGAAACTACATTTAGATAAATGTTTATAAAATTCTGCTTCTGATCTATCACCTCCTATGGATCATTTTAAAATGGATTGCTATTACAAGATAAAATACAAACTTGGAGTCTGAAACGCAATACCCTACCTACACAGTCTGCTCACTGACTGCCTTTGTAAACATCTTTCCAGCTATTTCATCTATTCCAACAGAAAAGCACGCTCCCCCATCTCCCGGCTCTGCCTCCTGAGCCACACAAATCACTTCCACATATGAGTCTTTGCTTACAGCCTCCCTCCCACCTGAGCTCCCCTCTTTCCTTTCTTCATTCACATCCCAACTACTCTCCTTGACACAATTTGTGTCCCATTTTCTCTGAGATGCTATCTTCAGGCTACACTGTCCAGGAATTATTTCCTAAGCTCCCACTGCACTTCCTTAATGACCATTTATGTAGCACTTATATATTGGGAACGAACTTGCTGCAGCTGTCTTTTTCCTCTAAAAATATAAATTTTGTGATAAATAATCTTAGAATCTTTATTATTTATAGAACATGGTGTGTTAAAATATACATAGCATGTACTTACAGATTATTAAATGAGTGAATACAGACTTCAAAATTCTTTTGGTTTAAATCCTGCAGATAAATGTTTAAGGCCCCAAATTAAGTTTGATAGCCAATTAATTGCAAATTAAGAGTGTAATAAGTATTAAAACCATACTAATTTATAGACATACATATGAGTTTCTCTACAAAATAAGAATAATTTATAAAATTGTAAATGTAAAATATAACCTGGCAATTTCACCTTATTTGATACTGAAATTAAAAGAAAAATTCATAGTACCCTTTGACTTATAATACTATGTATAATTTTAATGTCCAAGATAATAAAAAACTATAGGTTGACCCATAATTAATGAGTATCACTCCAATAATGCAAATCGTATTTTTAAAAATTTGTTTAACATTTTTATTAGAGTATAATTGCTTTACAATGGTGTGTTAGTTTCTGCTTTATAACAAAGTGAATCAGCTATACATATACATATATCCCCAAATCTCCTCCCTCTTGCATCTCCCTCCCACCTTCCCTATCCCACCCCTCTAGGTGGTCACAAAGCACAGAGCTGATCTCCCTGTGCTGTGCGACTGCTTCCCACTAGCTATCTATTTTACGTTTGGTAGAATATATGTAAGTCCATGCCACTCTCTCACTTCTTCCCAGTTTACCCTTCCCACTCCCCATGTCCTCAAGTCCATTCTCTACATCTGTGTTTTTATTCCTGTCCTGCCCCTAGGTTCTTCATAACCATTTTTTTTTTAGATTCCGTATATATGTGTTAGCATACAGTATTTGCTTTTCTCTTTCTGACTTACTTCACTCTGTATGACAGATTCTAGGTCCATCTATCTCACTACAGATAACTCAATTTCACAATTTGTATGGAAACACAAAAGACCGCGAATAGCAAAAGCAATCTTGAGAAAGAAAAATGGAGCTGGAAGAACCAGGCTCCCTGACTTCAGGCTGTACTACAAAGCTACAGTTATCAAGACAGTATGGTACTGGCACAAAAACAGAAATATAGATCAATGGAACAGGATAGAAAGCCCAGAAATAAACCCATGCACCTATGATCACCTTATTTTTGATAAAGGAGGCAAGAATATACAATGGAGAAAGGACAGCATCTTCAATAAGTGGTGCTGGGAAAACTGGACAGCTACATGTAAAAGCTACAAATCATATTCTTAATAAAAATAACAACAAAAATAACAAGGCATGTAACCAGACCATATTTATAAATTGATGAGGACCCAACTCTTCCAACTTCTGAAAGTTTCCAATTAAACTATTAAAGTAATTGGATTTTGTTCTTAATTCCAGCATCACATAAACTGTACATTGAGATGCCTTTCACAAATACAGTGATAGGAAAAACCATCTCTTCCTATTTTGTTATTATAGTTGATATAAGAAAATAGACAGTAATAAAAGTGTTTCTGCCATCTACAAGAAAGATGCAGCTAGGCCATTTTCTCCTTCCTAATAGAAACTTCAAAAAGATATCTTTCCTTTCTCTCTTCATCTTTCTTTTAATCACAAATACAATCTGTAACAGAAGCCAAGAATACACTTAATCTCTTGGTGAGTTTCAGACATTTGACAGTTATATAGGTTGACTCATCAAATAGGCATTGATTGTTAGCATTAGCCAGAAGTATATAAACACTTATAAATATTGCATGCAGAAGAGAAGCTGCACTTAGATGGATGAGTAATAGTCCTATTGTTGGTAATCTGTTATATCTCTTTTGCATGGAAAAAGCAATTAGAACCGCATTTCTGACTATCTCAGACAGACCTTAGATGCTTCACAGTGGAAAATTAAAATTTTAGACATCGCAAAGAATGTAATAAATGTACCTTCACTCACCACATGATAATGGTACCTGGGGGACCTGGACAAGATCATAAGACCACAATTTGACTTACCTTTCTTTCTTTTGATAATCTATTTTTATAAAGCCATGGAATTATTTATTTTGATAGTAGATTTGTGTGTGTTTGTGTTGTGAGCAAGTGAGGGGAAGAGATGGAGAGAAAGAGAAGAAAAAACTCGTTTCAGAAAAATAAGTATTAATGCACAAGAAATGGCAACTTTTAAATATATATATATATATATATATTTAAATTTTATTTATTTATTTATTTATTTTTGGCTGTGTTGGGTCTTTGTTTCTGTGCGAGGGCTTTCTCCAGTTGCGGCGAGCAGGGGCCAGTCTTCATCGCGGAAGAAATGGCAACCTTGACAACGGTACCATAATAAACCTATATGCATGCAGGTCAGGAGTGTAAAACAACCCTCAGAAATGAATTTTACTATCAAACTTCCAGAGACTTATGATAACCTTTAAGTAAACTTGATTTTTTAAAATATGAAAAAAACCCTTTGTTGTATCCTTAGAGTTTTTCATTATATCCACTATACATTAGATATTATAAATCAGGTAAGTCATTTTGAGCTAAAAACTGCCATATCAGGTTTCTGTCTGGAAGAGAATTATGATTCATATTATTATTATCATCACTTACACTGAAGAAATGCTCACATTCTAGGAAAACTTTTTAAAAATCAGTTTAAATTGTGCAGAGTATTGAGCCAAGTTCATGTTATTAAGAATTCATTAAAAATCCTTCACAGGTATTTCCTTTCCTTCCTTTTAAATTGCCATAGGATAACTGGACTTTTTTTTTTATAGTAGAGAAATTGGGCCTACAGAGGACAAAAGATCTGAATTCAGTTCCCGCAAATAACTGCATCTTTTCTTGATTGTTACATGTCATGTGCTTACTGTATCTGAATAAAGAAAAAATATCAGAAAAAGGATATTGTTTTAGAATTATTAGCTTGATCATCTTCTATTTTTCAGAAACACAAGACAATTTCCTATATATATGAATACATACATTTTCAAATTCTAAATATATATATATATATATTTGATTCTGAATAGTATAATGGTAGCATTTCTATTAACATAACAAGACCTTAGTGTTAAGTTAATAAAACCTAAAATTTATGCAGTACCTCTTTCCTTTGTATTCTTTCCTCTGTAACCTCCAACCTATAAAGCTTTGAATTGGATAAAGGTAAATGTTGAGGGTCATAGTAATGAATAAGAAAGGGAGTGGATGGATTCGCTATTGATTTAACTTGGAAGTGTGTGTTTTATGTATTGTGATCACCCTAACACCCAACTATATCAGGGTCTATGTCTGTGATAACAGAAGTGATTTTGGAGAAAGAGAAATGACAAGAAGTGACAGTGACAAGAAAGGGAGAGGGATGAGAGCATATGCTTATAAATAATAAAACAATGACACTTAATAAAAGCACATCTGATGCATATTTTCCTGTAGTTAAAATCTTCGCTTAGCTGGGGATACTGCAGTATTCCCAATTAAAAATAAAATCCCCAAATAGAATAAAGTTCTAAATTAACTATTTTTTAATTACTCATATAGCATAATTTTTTCTTAGTCTATGATGAAGTTTGAAATAATCTATAAAATGTACTGACCAGTAGGAAGAGCTTATCAAAAAATGCTTGAGTCTTTATAGAAATGCTTTCTTCTTAAGTAGTTTTAAATAACCTTAACAAATGCTAGTCAAATCATGCTTTGATGGTATACCTTTTTTGTCAGATCTGACTGGGATTTTTCTGGATGATCCCTAGTATTTCCCTAGTTTTAGAATTCTTAGCAAGGTCCAAGGCTACATAATAAACCTTTTAGGTTGACTGGATAGGTGTGATTTTCAAGCTCAAGTAGATGGCCAATCTAACTGCTTCACTAGGGCCAAAAAGCTGGACTCAGTAGCAGTTATTAGTCCTCATCAGGAAACAGGTTACTAAGACAGGCTTCATTTGGGGAAAAAAAACAAAAAACACCTCTTCTCCTCTCCAGATAGAGGTTTGAGGAAGCCAGAGACATGGTTCAGGTATTGCATCTGTGACAATTTTGTGGTAGAGCAGTATAACTTTATTGCCCATCTAGCTGGAAGAAATCTTTATTAGACACATTTATTGTTCCCACGGCAAGTGGTGTTCTGCAGTATTACCCTGTAAGCCAACTGTGTGACTGTTTTTTGGGCCGTGTGAATAATGCACCACCGAAACAGTCATTGGTTATTTTGGCTATAGGAAGAATCTAGTTATATTGATTTTGTGGCAGTCTCATTGTTTGCTAAGAATTTGACTTATGTTGAAAAAGTGAAATTAACCTGTAAAGAGTTGATTTCATATATCTGTCTTTCATTATACAGGTACCTAAAAGAGCCATTTATTTTCTAGAAAATTGTAGTAAAACAAAAAATGGCCAGTTTAACAGATTAATCACAGTTCTCAAATATGCATAGATATACACAGCGTCTCTCTGCTTCAGCTCATTTCTCTGCATGCTCTCCTCATGTCATTTATAAATCTGCTTTTCTTTTGGACTCTGAAGGAAAGCAAAATTTTAGGCCACTTCATCTCTGAGAATGATTCTAACCTTAGCAGCTTCTGATTCCTCTAGTGCTATTTTTCTGAATGG